>NC_061107.1:137163236-137170736 GCF_015104395.2 Macrobrachium nipponense | reverse complement strand
ATACACATATATATGTATATCATAATAATATATATATAAATATATATAATAATCCATATATATATAATAATAATAATAAATATAATATTATCATACATACATGTATATGTATATGTAAGAATTGAGCTTGCTCATAATCATTGCAACACATGTTTACACTTATCAATGTGCATGAGTTTTTTAGGTTAATATACAAATAACGTGAAAAGTTTGCTCGCTGTATACAATTATGTATGAAGCTTCCAACTTCTATCAGTGGCGGATATCATATCATCCACAGCTTTATACCATTAAAGAAAAAAAAAGACTAACTGAAATTCAAGACCACTTCTATCTCAGCCTATTGTTATACATTAATGGCATTCAATTACACCTGCTTTGAGCGGGTTAGGCCAGCACACGGTCTAGACCGTGGGCCACCACTCTGATTTTCCCAGCATCCTCCCTCGTCTGTTTGTGTAACTTTTTTGGGTTGTCTCTGGGTTCCTTCTTGGTTGGTTGTGTTGGTGTTCCTGACTTGGGAGAGAAGAGACGATATTTTTCTTGACTTAGCGACCGGTTTTTAATTCATGTATCAGATCTCGATAAAAGGTTTCTGGGATGTTTCCTTTTTTATTCATCTGTAGATTTGACTGTGTTAAGAGAGTCCTTGTATATATATAATATATATATATATATATATATATATATATATATATATATATATATATATATATATATATATATATATATATATAGTATATGCATATATGTGTGCGAATATGTATTATTGTGTAATACGTGTGTATCATTTAACGCCCTTATTTTCTTGGACTATGGCCGCCCACAACCTATCATTACGCTCTCACTTTCTAAACCCACCTCTAATTTCTGCTTCTCGTATTTCACTGGCTTTTCCCTGCGGAGTTCCAAGGTTATGATCATTAAAGAGAAAAGAATCTATTATGTTTTCATAATAACAATGTTTAATATCTCCTTAATCCTGTAAATTCTTAACATATGGTTGACGAGATTGATGCACAAAAAGGCTCATTATAATTATGTTTTTACTTCACAACGACATCAGGGAAAGACTATGAAATCTGTTCCAGGCTGGTTACGTACGTTGCCAAAAAGCGTGTTTTATGGAATTTCGAAATGAATTACTGACATGTTGAGTAATGCATATTAGTATTAATAGGGTAAACGATATTGTGTTTTGAACTTGTTATGGCTATGAAGTGCTGTCTTAGTCTGAGGACTAGTTTGTGTTGATTGCATTATAAAGGCAAATAGTTAAAAGACAAGGCGTGATGCGACCTCCAGCTTACTCGGTACACGCGCAAGATATTCCCCTCAAGCATAAATTGTAAACATTATATTCCTAACTTAACATGAAGTGGTCTTCGTAATTAATACTTATACTTAGTACTACTTATACTAATCAACTGGTTTCTAACCACGTAAATTAAAATCTAATCCTTCAGGTCAGCCCTAGAGAACTGCTGTTGATCAGCTCAGTGGTCAGGTTAAATTAAGATATAATTAACTACTTATACTAACAATAAGGATCAAATAAAAAGGATACAAATGAAACACGTTCACATAGTCTCAGTTAAGTAGAAACACAAAATAATCAAACAGACATAACCTAAATTCAGTACACCAAATGAATTAAAACATGCTAAAATCTACGGTCAAAGAGAGTCTTGCTTCACCAACAAAAATAAAAATAGATACACTCTATTGTATTAGAAATAATTTCCTGCACTGTTTAACATGCACAATATTTATTTTTTTTACTTTTTAACTCTAATAAACAAATCATAAATGTCCTATCCTAAACTTCCTATATCTTTAACTCACGTGAAACACCTTTTTCAGGCCTTTTTAAGCTCTTCCATATGGCTTTCCTAACCCCCCCCCAAACAGCAAAGTAGTTTGTAGGCCTACTCCTCGAGTAAGCAAATCCACGAATGTGAAAATGATGAGTAAAAAGATAAAGTAGGAATGGAAGCACCAGGCTTGAATGCCTTCAGCACTGAATTTCCTGCAGTGTTTAATTATTCCACTTTCATGTATTTCAACCTTGCTGTAAGCATCTAACTTTCCTTTCATAAAATAATAAATCTGAACCCGAACGCAACTGATAGCTTTGCCTTCTTTTTATGTCATACAGCAAAGGAAATTCCTCCAAGAATAAATGTCTAAAAAGCAGGATCACAAGATAACGGGCGAAAGGGTGTTTCCAAATGCGAAATTCTTTTTCCTGAGTTTGATGTCTCGAGAAACTGGTGTTGCCCTGGTAACTGCTTCCCTCAGAATCATGGTTTTGTTCTTTGCTTCATGCTCGCATCACATAAATATCCTGGGATATTCCTTTATATATGTTCTCGAGACATCAAACCCAAGAAAAGGAATTTTGCATTTGGAAACACCCTTTCGCCCGTTATCTTGTGATCCTGCTTTTTAGACATTTATTCTTGGAGGAATTTCTTTGCTGTATGACATAAAAAGAAGGCAAAGCTATCAGTTGCGTTCTGGTTCAGTTTTGTTATTTTTTGAATGGGAATTGATTTGAATATATTATAATATATATATATATATATTATATATATATATTATATATATATATATATATAGTATACTATATATATCTATCTTCTATATATATATATATATATATATACTAGTATATACTATATCCTAATATACTATATATTTATATATAATATATATTTATATATATCTATAATATATATATGTATACATATATATATATATATATATATATATATATATATATATATATATATAAAACAGTAAAAACCAATAACCATCAGGTAACCTTGCAGGTGATGGCCAGCTTCACTGATTATTATCATCCAGTATCCTCAGCCGCCCACATCACGCCCACGCTCTTCACTTTTGCCCTCATCAGCTCGCCCATCCTTGTATTGCAAAGGTCATCCATTGGATACGATTTTGACATTTCATTGTTCACAGTATTTTCATTGGTTTCTTCCTTAAATGAATTATATTTAGAAACCCACGATGTTTATGACTGAATCTTGAACACATTCGTTACAGAGCAAGAAAGTATCAACATTATGTTATGTTTTTCACATAACCAGTGTTTCTCAAGGTTCAGTTGACAAGATATTTAACTTTTAATCTTTTTTTTTTTTCTATTGTACGAGTGTCGTTTTCCTTCGAGTGGAATTCCAGTGGTTATGACGAGACAAGACGGAAACGAAGGAAAATCGGTATTTTGGATTTCTGGTAGAATTTAAAGTAACTGACTGTAAATCTCATCGTACATTATCAAAACAGTGTTAACGGTTTGAAAAGACGACTTACGTCTTATCGATAGCGTTTTGATTTTTCGAAGCTGAAGCAGCTTTGCCACTTCAGAGTGCTCTCATTCTCCAACGCGATTCATCGCTGGAATCTTGCAACTCGAAATCTAGAACAAGAAACGGTCAAGAGTTAGACTACTTTGTGATAACCTTGCCTATTAAGCAAATAGTTACGTAAGTTATCCAATACTCCCTTCCTATTATCGTGCTTAAGAAAGGTAGGCAAGTAGGACGAGCAGTCCTTTGATTATGTTATTAGCATCGATTGCCAGAGTGGTTAAGTGTAATGGATAACTTCATGGGGGAAATCTCCTGCAATTATTTATTTTCTAATATCGACTTTACTAATGGTTGCCAAACTTTACAAAACTGCAAAAGTTGGAAAGAATTGTGGTAAAATATGAACATTTTTACGAGGATATAGATAGACAGACTGCGCGTAAATGCTTTTAATGTCTTGGGTTTTCCTTAAAAGGAAAGAAAACCTTTTCCCAGGGGCCTTGGGCAAGAGCCGTGAGGCACGCGGGTAAATACCAAGGTAACTAACTGCCTCTCCACCTTCAACCACATTCTCAGCCAGATTTCCCTGCCTAATGAATAAAATCATGTGAAATTTTTAAGCGACAAACTAAATTTCATCCAGTTTTTACTTTCTTGTTCTCTTGTTCAGGCTAAACGTTGGAGTTAATTAAAATAAACATACGAGTTTCACAAATGGAACTATACGTCCCAAGCATTTGGTTATGTCAATCACAAACTGTGCATAATCTGACGTGTAATTTGTGCGTCCGTTGGTCATTTTTCTATGATAGGAACATTTGATTATTCTAAGAAATGTCTCATTTTGCTTTTTCACTTAGATTTAAGCCTAATCGCAGAAGGAATGGGACGCAGTATATTATCCTAAGATATTTCTTATATTAAAGTCTAGAAATTTTAGTTTTTGACCAACTTAACCTGTTTAAGTTAGCCTTTAGTTTTATATTTTGCTTTTTATGGCATATTGCAGTGCAATAAAACTATTCAGCTTTCAGATGACAACGCAATGATCATCCTAGCATGAAAGGTAACTTGACAAGGACCTTTCCAAACATGTATCATTGCTAAGCAAGTCCTCTAGAGTCATAAAAATTTTATCTAATTCCTGGCGTGTAAGTGCGCAATGGCTGGTGTAAATAGAATCAAACTACTAGTATATACATTATTGTAAAGACAATCATATTCTTGTGATGTAGCCATATATATATATGTGTGTGTGTGTGTGTCTGTGTCATATGTATGTATGTATGTGTATCACTTTATATTTTCCGTCAAGCATTTACTGCAAAGTATAGATATTTGTACAGGACAAATCAAGTCTTCAATAAACTATTTTTTCTAAACAATGCGATAAATAACAACCATTCAGCTTTAAAACGACACAAAAACAACCATTACCTTGACAGGTTAACTAACTACACTCGCTGATCAGAGAGAAATCTTGTTAATTGTAAATACTGTCAGCAGCGAGATGGATGCGGTATGGCGGCGCCAAAATAAAATAAACGGCAATAATTTGTAATTTTTTATTTTTTATCAGGGTTATTAGCATGATTTTTAAATCACATACAAGCTGTTTACCATTAAATCTGGTAACTACGAGAACAAGACAAAGACCATTGAGTACAATCATACTCTAATTGTGTAAAGAAAATTCCCACCACATAGTAGGCCATCGAGGGCCGTCTGTCCATCATATACACAACTTATGTTAACACATCCATCTATGTCTTGCGCCTAGTCTGATGATTCCTGGAATGACTGATGAAACGCCAGTATTGGTGAAAATGAATGTACCTTCACACGATTTTCAGATGAGCCTTTGAAGAAAGAGTGTGTAGGTACTGCTTGGCAAGCAAAATGAACCGTAAATGGCTGAGGGGACTTGACTATGTGAGAGAGCAAGAGCAATTGTTTTTGCTCTCTCACATAGTCAAGTCCCCTCATGTGGGGAACCGTGGTATTTGTAGCCCCATGTCATTTGCTGTTTGCAAAATTGCATGGAACATTATTATTATTATTATTATTATTATTATTATTATTATTATTATTATTATTTATTATTATTATTATTATTATATTATCATTATTATTATTATTATTATTCATAATATTCTCATATAAGTAAACTTTCTTGTAGATAGCAGCATCATGAAAGTCATGGACTGCTGGGCTGTAAGATGAATATTAAGCAAAGAAATATCATTAAAATAGAAGCAGTAATATAATAAGGTAGTTAAATGTTTTTATTTAAGTAAGTATTGATCTTGCACTCAAGCAGAAGTATTGGATGAGATTGAGGCAAAAACTTGTCTGAGATTGTGTATACTTAATCAAAACAGATCTTTATGATAATTGTCCTTTTTGAGAAAACAAAGGAAGAATTCCATGCACGCAATGATGGAACCTTAAAAAAAGTTTGTTATCTATCGCAAAATACTTATCAGTGAGCTTAGGAATTTTGTTGTCTTGGCGAAGTGATTAATTTTGGTTCAAAATCTTGATTGCAGAATTATACTGTAAGATTTGGTTAACAAACTGATTGCTAGAATGTTTATGAACTTTTACAGAGGCAGATATCTCCCGTATTGGTGGAGTGTGGGCATGCTGGGCACCATGCCAAGTGAGAGTATCTGGAAGCCTTGGTCAACCCACGGGCAAGAAAGGACATTGAACACGCCTCTTCAACGAAGGACTTTTCTGTTTCTTTTGTGGCCTATTCAGGAGAAAAATAATCTAAATATCTTGTCCTAGAATCGTTGACGCATATTACGGATATATTTGTGGGCGTCGTTTTGCACTTATTATAAAATTAAGTTTTACTTTCAAATATGATATTTTAAGATAAACTATCCACGTGCCAATGAACAGTCTGGAAAGAAATTAAACTTTTGGTAAGTGTCTTGAATAATTTTGACAAGGGAGTTACCCGAAAGGCAGGCAGGCAAACAAGCAGAAAAACAGACATCGAGACAAATAGATAGAGGAGAGAACAGCGAATAAGAATCCTGTTGATCAAAAGCCAAAAGGAAATTCAAGGACATATAAAACAGGATATTTGAAGATGGTGTATAACCCTGAATCACCCTAACTCTTACATGTCCTATCTTAGAAAGTTATCATGGACCAAACTTCCTCTGTTGCTTTTACTGAGATTATTGTTTATTGTTATTTCTCGAATAAGTTTAACAATGACCTACAACAACTTACATTTTGCATTGTGGCAGTGGATGTATTCAGTATGCAGGTGGTGCCATCTGGTTCTTAGATTTCACATTTCACGTTGACAGCACTTTAACCAGGGATTGCCCTGTGTTCTAAAACTTACAAACATGATCACGTGACTCCTTCGTCCAAATCCAGCTTGGATACCACCATTTGATTGAACCTGTGGGTTCATTTCCAGTGTAGGAGGACCGGTCCATAGATTGCTGATATTTAGTGAAATGCCATCAGGCGACCAACAAGGAACAGGATCGCGTGGCCCCAGTGTTGCTCATTTTTTTCTTCTTCTCCATCCTCATCATTAAACTAATAATAACTACAGCAACTGCAGTATTAGTAATAGCAGTGGTACTATTTAAAGATTTCTGTTATAAATTAGTTTCAGATGTTAGTTTTAGTGGCTAAGGGTTTTCAGTTCGCTCGTTGTGTAAAACGTTCGCTTGCGACCCTTTATAGTTAGCACCTGGAAACAAATTCTAGAAAACTACAGCACTGCGCCAGCAATGACGCAGCATAAGAAGAAAGGTGTCTTAGAACACGCCCCTCTGCATAGGCTACTTTACACTGGACGCAAGTGGTTAAAATATCGTCTTATTATTCCATGAGATTTGAAAACAAATGCCATGTTAGTGAAAATAGAGACACTGTTATTATATAAACCTATTAAGGAGAAAGAAAACGTTTATAAATGGAAATGAGAAAGGGAAGGAAAGCGGAGACCACAAACGTGTTTAGGCCTTTTTGACCATATTGTTGAAAAAGGTTGTTTACACATCACGTGGTTTAAGGTAATTATTACTGTACTGGGAAGATCCCATCTCGCAGAAGAAAGTGTTCCGAGAGAAAAATACCTCCCGGTTAGATCAGGGTCTCCCTCTCTGCTAAGACAATGTAATAT
>NC_061107.1:137143236-137160736 GCF_015104395.2 Macrobrachium nipponense | reverse complement strand
CTGTTATAATCCCCGTCCTCATTTATCCGAACTTTCTTGTAAATTTCTATTTATATTTCTCATCAGTCTGCTATAAATGGGCACTAAGAGGCGTTTTTAACTTTCATTTATCTTTATTCTATTCTCTTTCAAAAAGCTAATATCATTTTCACATGAGAAGGAACTTCAAGTGCGAGACGGTCTGAGGAGGATTCCTTTCAGCTTGAGACGCGAAGGAAGGCCGAACAGCGGTAGAGGGAGAAATTAGGAATGGCGCGTCCCCCTCTGGATGGCCGGAGAACAAACGTAGTTATAAGAAGGATTTAACGGAGAGAACGTTTAAAGAAGAAGAAACGCAGGACAAAAATAATTGAGGTTAAAGGCCTCCCAGCATTATGAGCGGTAGTTCCTCCATTTGAATGATTCTAGGAAAAAGATTTGCATGACAGAAAGCCACGAACTCTTAAAATGCTATAGTAGATGTTGTGTAAGGAGAACTGGTGGGTACTGATAAAAACGGCAACTGAACAGTGATTGGACGATCCAAATGGGGCACAGATTTTATGGTAGGTGTTCAAAGTAATGGTCAAGAGCACTGGATACATGGTCATGAAGATCAAAACCGTGTGCTGGGTGTTGTTTAACTTGTGCCGGGTGTTGGTAGAAGCCATTTTGTGTATATTAGTGTCTCAAAGATATAAAACATTAGTAAAATCTTGGGACAAGAAGCAAGGTATTCCAAGCAAGAAGGCTTGATGTACCGTTTGAGGTCTGAATGCTACCCAGTACCAGAAAAAAAAAAAACATGATAATGATAAGCGTGTCTGGTAAACTCTTTTATAGCTTTAGAAAGGATGATCTACCTTGTTTTTCGTAAAGGCGCATTAAAGAATCTTTGTAATGATGTGCTCTTTGAATCGAAAAGTTCTTTAGTCATTCATTCAGGCTTAGCTGGAGAAGGACATATGACTCAAATGAATACAGAGTGACTCCCGAAAATAATTTTCTTGGAGGCTTCTCAGCACAGATATTTTTGATAAGGCTCGTCTTCTTAACAGTAATTGGGGTTGGCGTGGGTTAATGATAGCTAGTTATATGGATTTTTAGGTTGAGAGTTATTGTTAGCTGTGGTTAGCGGAACAAATAACCCCCCAATATAGGATGAGGAGTAAGGGGCGTTGGATTTTGAAATTTTGCTGTCGTGAGTAGTCATTCAGTCTGGAAGAAAGACAGACAGGAAGCTGACCAACCACCGTGGAGTCAGACCCGGCAGTCAAAACACAGCAGGGGGAAGGAAGGGGAAAGATGAAAGCAGAATAATAGGCGAATGTTGATAACGGAAACTAAAAGTCGAAGTTGTGGAAGGAGGAAGACCAATACAGATAAAACAGAGCTCAAGTGCGATGTTCAGTATGAGAACAGGTGAAACAGAAAGTGAATGAAACTTCAAGAGTTAACGATATAAGAACGAAAAGGCTAGAAAGACTGTGAATGCTTTTGGCGGGTCAAGAGGAACGGCGTGTTCTGAAAGAGAGTAAATAATTTTTCTTCACTGATTAATCTTCCCTCTATCTTTAGTCTAGCGCGGAGCATTGGTTTTCCCTTCTTTCTCATCCTTTCCACCGAGACATTCTTGGGCAGCATGTCACCGGAAATGGTACCAATTTGAGATCATCGTAAATGATGAAGATCAGTCTCCAGATAGTCTTCCACGTCATGCGATGAAGTGTTATGATCAGTGAGCTTTTACCTTAGCATAGGATTTGTTAGAATAATGTGACTGAAAAACCTAAATGATACAAAGTCTAGGAGTGAACATCTGCATATAAGATACGGCAACTGTATCTGTGGTGTAGCCGTGTAGGCGTCTACCTTTTCTTAATTCAGTTTCTTCCACAAATTATGAGAGCGGAGGTTGTTATTGGGGAACATTAGACATTTGCATTTCTGTCATAATTTTGCAAGACTTTTTTTTCTACAAAGTGAATTTCTAAAAATGCTAAAAATTAAAATGTACCAATCGCGTGTAAAGATATATATATATATATATATATATATATATATATATATATATATATATATATATATATATATATATATATATATATATATATATATAATATATATATATATATATCTATATATATTATTATAATTATCAACGATGAATCGACAACATGCATCGAGTTCCCTCCTGCTTTCTTTTGATCTGTTCTTACAGTCAGCACCTTATTCCGTGCAAGTCATCATACATCAGAACTTTCAGACGACCACAATATTTGGTGTTAAATCAAGTGCCTTGTAAACTTAGATATTGATAAATAGTGAATATAAAATGTAAAGTAAATGACTTCATAAGGTATAATAGAAAGAGCATGTGCCCATTTTTGTCCGCTCTTATGCGCAAATACTTATATCTACCCTTTCCAGTTAATTGACAGAATTTGTCTTAAATTTCACATGACCTCGGTTAAACTTTGCCGGCGGGAGTAATTATTAAAGGTGATTGCTAATATAGGGTTCTGTCAAGTCAAGTTTCAATTTTTTAAGGATTGGAACAAATGAAATAATGGCTGTTTAATCGTTCTCGATATCTACCAAACGTTAATCGTTTCTTGAAGGAGTGGTCAAATGAAAGCTCTCACTAAATTTTATCAAAATCTTTTATTCTGTTCTCGAGATAATTTAACACAGACAGGCGCACTAGTACGCACGGATAAAAACGTCACCACCTCTAAATTTTGTTGACGTTTGTGATTCTACAACACTCTCTGCTTGAAACGTTATTCTGAACCTCTCCGGATGTTTCTATTTTGTTTTCCTCTCGTGCCTCGCTATACTTGCTAAATTATGTATTATTAGTGCAGATCTTTAATCCCTGAATCGTTCCTCTGAGACTAACAATGAGGTCTGGCCATTTAAGTGAGTCACTGAACCTTAGGTTGGTATAAGAATGACTCTACTTGTTATTGATTGTTGAGATCTATATTATTACTCATTCATCGCTCAAGAATTCAAGTGATATCCGAGTTAGATTTATAATCAGATTAGGGGTTCGAGACCTGTGATCCATATTTCGACCAAATAGTAGATTATGATTTTCAGTTTAAAAATGTAAAGACTAATAACTATATGATCTTAGTAAATTAACAATTAAGTGAAACCAGTGAAATTGCGACGTATGAAAATAGAGTAAATATCCACAGATATTGACTCTATTTTCATATTTCGCAATAAATAAAATACAACCAAAGCCTCAATGAGGAGAATTTCCACCTTCTGGAATTCAGTGTCGCGTGACTTGTTCAAATGCGGTCAAGTTTTGACTTCCTCCATCTGATGCCAAAGAGCAAATACAGTAATTACGTTCACCTTTAAACACCCTTTTATCGTTTCCTACCCTTTTAAAAATTCTAATCGTAAATGGGTTCCTGGAAAAGGATTGGCTCGGGGCACCTGTAGAGCAGGGGCGTCATGGTTAAGTGCATGAAAGTAATGCCCGTGTGTCTATGTAGTAACAACCATCATTCTAGAGTTCTTTTAGCGCTCAGAACTGGAGTTCCGCAGGGTACATGATTCCTCCAACGTCTTCAGGCAGGAGAGAGAGGAGGGTTTTTAAATAGATAAAAAAAAAAAAAAGACATACAAATTCCGAATCTTTAAATTTTATGTATAATCTTTTTCTGTGAATTTCGTTACCGATCAGAGCAGATAGGTAAGACCTGGCAACGCTAGCGGGCATGCACGTCGGGGACTTCCAGCTGTTTATATTTTCTCTCGCTTCGAAAGCAGTATTACCAGACATTAGCATCATTCTGGCTCCATACTCGGTCGGTCAGTATAGTGGAACGGGTTATGGAAACACTGTTTGCTCGCCAGGCAGCGCCCGCTGAAGTGGACAGGGTCTTCTTAAGGCCTGTCCACACTAGCGGGCATACCTGTCGGGCACTTCCAGCGGTTTATATTTTCTCTCGCTTCTGAAGCAGTGTTACCAGACAGTCGCGTCGTTCTGGCTCCATACTCGGTCGGTCAGTATAGCGGAACGGGTTATGGGAACAGTGTTTGCCCGTCGGGCGGTGGCCGCTAGTGTGGACAGGGTCTTAACTAGCAAGAGGGCGTACAAGGCAGGGCTCTGGTACAAGGTATACAGGCATAACTCGATATACTTGGAAAGCAGTTTAATGCCAGTACTTACTCATATTCAAAAGTGGGGTGATGACGGCTATCAATTGTCTTGCTACGAGCGTGTGCTATTTTCACCACGGAAAATGAGGATATTTCAATGAAATCTACCACTCTTAATTAAGGAATAAACTCTTGTCTTATTCACTACTTAATCAATGACACACAAAAACTTATGTTGTAAGTAAAGATATACTTAAGTGAGTGAGATTGAAAGATGGTATCTATAAATCAGAAAAATTAGTCTTTTCTGGTTATGGCTACCAGATGCAAAAGCTTGATTTAAAACTTTCTTCTGTTATTTTGCAATGCATTAAAATTAATTACATACATTCGAAACAAGTAATCGATGATTCTTTAAAAAAAAATTTAAACAGACGATTAAAGAATTCTATAACAATGAAATCGTGAGTGAACGGTTTTTTTTTTCTTCTTCTTTGTTAATTGGTGTGGTAAACTGAAAACTGGTTATTTCTGATACTTCCCCGACTCTGTTATTGTCTAGTAATGCGTGACCTTGGTGGTTAAATGCTGTATATTCGTAACAAGAGTCCGGGATTTGTTCGTAGCCATTTCCAACTTCTTCTAAGGAGAATCCCAGAGAAGTGATACCTTTCTCCATAGACATATTATGTGTCTCAGACAGCTAATAGAGAAAATAAACCGATTTCCGGTAGCCGCCTTCATCGTCAAGCCGATGAGATTTATTTCTAATTCGTTAAAAGTCACAAGGGAGGGAGGGGCTCTCCTTGAAATTTAAGGACAAGGAAACCTAAATTCTTCAGAATCAGCCGTACCGTCGTAATCAGTTTAAAACCTAATATCCTGCTTCGGTTTGCGTATCGCCTCTATATATATGTTTGTATATATATATATATATATATATATATATATATATATATATATATATATATTATATATATATATGTGTGTGTGTGTGTGTGTGTGTGTGTGTGTGTGTGTGTGTTTGTGTATGTATCTAGTTAACATCACACACACACACAAACACATACACACACATTATATATATATAATATAATATATATATATATATATATATACATATATATATATATATATATATATATATATATATATATATATATATATATGAAATAGTTTTGATGATTTATAACCTGATCCAATGTTGCTTAACTTTTGCTTGTCGGAAGACCAATTCTGCTGCGAAATGTGCGTACGCATTCCCATGCGCCGTTTCATTTCTTTAATTATAGTCATGCTAACATTGTTGAGGTTGCCCTGAACAAGAATAAAAATCCCCCTGCTTTTTCATTTTATATTCTCGAAGCAAATTTTTCACCGGCGTCAATTTATTCAATAACTTCATTAGAAATTCTCCACCTTCAGACATTCTCTTTTGATTGGAGATATGAGATATTCTCAATATCCGCAAGGAATCTGGAGGCTGTGGCTTTGTCGGTATCCCAAAGGAATTTTCCTATAAATTCCCCTGAATCCCATCCAGTCCAGATACAGCTGCAAGAACGTTTTTCTTTCCTCCTTCGGCGGGATGCTCCAATCCTAACTTCTTTTTTCTTTTTTATACTCAGTGGTTTTGCTTCCGACCTTATCCTTGTAAATGCGATAAATGTGTGAGGTCTCTAAATGACGTAGAAGGAGGCTGAGATCCTGAAGTGAAAAAAGTAACTTACCTAACATAAAAGACGCGATGATTCTAGTTGTAGCGTGCATGTTGTTTGAGGGGGGGGCGGTGGGCGCTTGGTGGGAGTCCCTGTGGGTGGGGCGGTGGATGAGGGCTGAGATGGGAGCTCCTGCAAGGATGGGAGTGTGTGTGTGTGTGTATGTTCTTCTATGTGTAATGCATTTGTATGAATGCTTTGACGTATATTTCCGCATGAGACCATTCGTTTAATTCTACCTGACATATCGCCTTAAAAGTAAAGAAGGCGTGATGGGACTTCCAGCTTACTCGAGATGTGTGCAAGATTTTCCCCTCACGCACAAGTTGTAAACATTATATTCCTAACTTACCGTGAAGTGGTTTTCGTAATTAATTCTCATACTTAGTACTATTTATACTAACAACAAGGATCTAATAAAAAGGACACAAACTAAACACGTTCACCTATTCTCAGTTATAAGTGGAAACACAAAATAACTGAACAGAAACGGCTTAAATTTAGTACACCAAATTTAGTACACCTTTTTTCACCAACGAAAATTAAAATACATACGCTATATTCCATTGAAATCAGTTATTTGTATTGTTTAACATGCACACTATTTTTTACATTTTCATTCTAATAAATAAATCATAAATATCCTATCTTAAAATTCCTATATCTTTAACTTAATGCGGAACACTTTTTTCAGACCTTTCCTAACCCCCAACAACATTTCCGCTAATGCAATTTCTCTCTCTCTCTCTCTCTCTCTCTCTCTCGTGTTTTACGGTTCATTAGTAGATGAAAATTCTTAACACCATACCCTTCTCTCTGGGAAAGATGGCGGAAAAAGTTTAATCTTAAAGGTATCCAACAAATATTTTTGGGTTGAAGTTGATAGCCTCATGCCCTGCTCCATGACTATTGAAAGGGCTTATGTGCCGACGGCGTCTAGCTTCTAGGCGATCACCCATCCCAGTACAGACCTGAACTAACGTCGCTTAATGCTACTGATTGAACAACCAGTGGTGTAGCAAAGGTGTCTCTGCTGTCAGCATCTACATACATGTATCTATATGTATGAATTTTTATCACATCACCGTGGCTCGAATCTACTAGAGGACGAAATTATTATCAACTAAAAATTCCCCTTCGATTAACATATATGAAAATATATTGATTCCGAGTTAGAGCGAATTGGATATTAAGGGACATTTGTAGCTTAATGTATATATTATATAATATATATATTATTAATATATATATATATATATATATATATATATATGTATATACATATATATGTGTGTGTGTACACACCCACATATATGTACAATGTGTGTGAGATATCTGGGACTCACTTTTGACTCTATCGAGTGGGTATTATGCGGTGAAATGCTGTTTATCATTTTCATATGCCTCCGCGCGATAAACTTGCTTTTTTTAGGTCAAATTTCTCTGGGTTGTAAAAATGATTCATTGCAATTGGTGTAAACCATTCTTTCGGAATACGAATGTTGCTATGTTGTGTTATATAATATTGTATTGAACAGTAATTTATTAATGCCAGTGAAAAAAGGAACCTTCTCATAGTAGTACGTGAGTTCTTAGTCATCATGGCTGTCCCTCGATTCGAGTATGAATGCTCTGGGATATCGTCACTGATGGTCTCTTATGTGGCTAATGAGACCAATTCTCGAGTTCATAGTAAATAGACATGTAAATAACATATATAGAGATAGAGAGACCCGGACTTTGGTAGAAGAATATTGAAGAAGATCAATATAATCACCTCATGTAAAGGCTAGAGTTCAGTGATATCAAGACAAAGTGAACAGAATGAGACACAGGCAGTGACAGACGGGTCGACAGAGTTAACTGGTTGACTGATTCCGGATTAGCTAGCGTTACGCCAGCAGAGAGAGAGAGAGAGAGAGAGAGAGAGAGAGGAAGGTGGAACTGTTTCGTCGTTCCACTCAGATGAATTTAAGAACTTGCCCTCTCCCCCATTCTCATCACTTAAATGAGATAACAGTTTTCCTCTTCCTCCGCGCGGAGGATAAAAAAAAGAAAAAAAAAACAAGTACAAATCCGAACCAATTTAATTCTTAAAGGAAGTGGGAAAGATCTGACTGAGGAAAGGAAGAGATATTGCTTTTGCATTTAAAGTTATATATCTCGAGCTTTATATATTATATATATATATATATATATATATATATATATATATATATATATATATATATATATATATATATGTGTGTGTGTGTGTGTGTGTATGTATGTATTTATGTATATACATACACACATATATACATATATATATATATTATCAACATTAATATTCTGTTCATGTTAAATTAGCGTTATAATACCAGAGACCCGCGTGGTCATATCAGCTGTAAAGAGAGCAATATTTGATGTGTTTATGGGTATGCCTATGCGTCTGCACAAGAATTTAGAACCCCGTGAAACCATTTGCGTTATTGAGAGTTAGTAACTCAAAACCGAGTTGTTTTGGAGCATGGCATCTGGCCAGAGCTTTTTTTTTTATTTCCTTCTCTTTTTCTGTATCCTTCTTGATTGTCACATTTCAACATTACTTTTCGTGTAAAGGCTTTCCGCTTGTACTGATGGCCTTGCCGTGAAGTTCAGACTGCTTCGCGCGCTCTTACAAATGAAATATTTAACACCAGAATATCTTCATATTCCCGAAAAAAAATTTTGGAGGTCCTCCTATAAGCATTCATTTAGTTCAGTTGGTGTCTTTCCATTCTGTTTGTCATTTAGAGTTGCTGGTTTTCTAGAAAAACGTTGTCTTAAGTAACACGCTGAATTGAGATAAATAGCACATTCTGTCATAAGTAACACGCTCAATATAATAATTGAGATAAACAGCACATTCTGTCTTAAGTAACACGCTGAATTGAGCTAAATATCACATTCTGTCTTAAGTAACACGCTGAATTGAGATAAACAGCACATTCTGTCTTAAGTAACACGCTGAATTGAGATTCTCATCATATCGATCTGACTCATTTGAATCAGGTTGGGCGAATATGGTAGAGAGTGTTGATATATTTTTAGAAAATAATTGTGCATTTTTATAGATATAGTGCACCTTTGGATCGTCACGTTGACCGAAGGTGATTCTTGCTCTGAACAATAGCTATTCCATATTACCGCGAATAAAAACTGAATTAGAATCGGCCGCCCTTTGAAGAATGCCCGTAAAGAAGCGTCTTTTAGTATATCTGCTTTCCTGTATCTTTCGCAGTGCAACGGCTATTTCTGGAAAATTGAAATATCATGCATGTAAAGAAAATCTCCGAGAGATGGTAAGGAATAGAATTTAAAGAAGACAATGCACTGACTTCGTGTATTTCCAACTAGTTTCAGCGTGTGAACGAGAGAAAATGAAAGTGACGATTTTTTTTAGAAAAAAGCAAAATTGGATTCCTCATATTTTAAGAAAGTCAATAATGTAATGCGCAAGAGTCAGAAATATTTGAGCGATAAAGAAATGTTAAGAAGGAGGATTAAGATAGCTGGTATAAAAAAGAACGAAACACTATAACGCAGGTGTTTAAGCTACTGTAATTAGATTAAGAGTAATAGAAAATGAGAACAGCAGCCAAGAAAACATGGTAAGTTTATATTCAAAGCATCACCCTCATTTCACTAATCATTGAGTCTAAAGTTGTGATAACGAAAGTGAACGTTATTCGATAATGAAGCATTCACTTAACTGGTTAAGATGTAGGAAGAAATCTTACTTCTCGGCGAAGACAGAATGTCGAAACATGCGGGGAGAGAGAGAGAGAGAGAGAGAGAGAGAGAGAGAGAGAGAGAGAGAGAGAGAGAGAGAGAGGTTGGGGAGCAGCAGCAACTCAGGTTCTGGGAACCCTGAGAATGATTCAGTGTGTGTTTGGAAGTGAGTGGAGGAGGAAGTCGTACCACTGTCGTATTGTCTTAAGCGTCTCTCGCTTTTCGCCTCGCGATTCCAGTCGCTTCCTTTCTTGTGGATAAAGTACGCTTGTGGAAAAGGAGGAAGGCGCTTTCGACTCGTGTGTGTTGTGCAGAGGTTGTGAATGTGCGTAAGCGAATAGAGAAAAGGGAAATAAAGGATTTTTTCGGATACCCAGGAGAGCTGCAGTTGCACTTTGCAATGTCTTGATTATCATCATGAGGCCCCTGAGACCCTGGAGTAAGTTGCAATCTCAAGGTTCCTTCTTGGCTGCGGGAACGCAAGACATTTCACTGCAGCAGATAACTGTCGTGTTCACGATTCTTTTTTTTTTTTTTTTTTTTTTTATATTAAATTTTTTGCCTGTTGTTTCCATTGACTATCGGCATGCATAAGGTTGAGTAGATTAGTTAGATGGTTGGATATAATTAATTTCTGAGTTCAGATTTGTGCTGTAGCATTTACTTTGCAATTATCGCTGCAGCTGATGTAAACTGAGTTGCTGGGCGATACATATTGTTAGATCCAAATGATGAATAATGGAGGCAGTGACTAATTACAAATGACAGGGAAGTGGTTTTTTTCAAGAACAGGAAATAATCGAATAGGCATTTTGAGGAAATCCATTAACTACAAAATATTCAACAATAAAATGCACTAGGAAGTTAAAAAAAATTGTTTAAAACACAACGAGTATAATGGGAATTATTTTTATCGCAACTGTCGGTAGTTTTTTAAGGAAAAAATTAATCCAATCCCACAGGTTTTTATGAGAGTAGTATGGCAGCCATAAACATTATTGTAAAAACTGATACATCGGTGTGAGATTAATCTCTCATACAGATCGATTTTTATTCTATTCATTTAAAACAATATTATATATCTGAAGTTTTACTAATATAATTGTATGAAATTTTGTCTCCCCTGATAGAACTTAAAGCCCCGATAACCGATTCTACTAAATTCATGAAAGGTTAGCCAGTGTACAAGATTATTCGTGAAGTTTTTCTATAAATCAATATCTGCGTCTACATCTACGTAGGTTGGTGCTTTTGACATGAAATAAGAAAAAGAAAACCACAGATTCCTTCATTAGCAAATCGCATTTTTCCTGCATCTCAGTCATTTGACGATTCGGTGCTTGAATTGTCGCAGGGTTTTTAATTAAGATCCTTTGTCCCTTCCAATTACAGAATTACCAGATGTCCAGCACAAAGGAGTGTATTTTCAACGGCTCTTCTTGGTTCAGTAAAGAACAGTTTTCCTTGTACAGTGGTCTTCTCTTTTTATTACTATTATATTATTGCCGTATGGATTTCAATGAGTTTTGTCATTATAATTATAATTTTTTTTTTTCGTCATAATCTATAACTCCTAAAAACCATTTTCATTATCCACTTTATAGTCTTGTATGTGACATAATGGCTTAATCTTTCTGTAGCAGAAGCTTGGGCAGTTGAGTATTCATTTTGTCATTTGTACCATTATTGATTTTTTTTATATGCTAAAAGTAATTGGAAAAAATTTTCAAGGTGGGGCGGAGGATTGGGGGGGGGGGGAGGTTGGGGGGAAGCCGCAGGTATTTCCACGAATGTATGCATAACAAGTAATGAAATGTACAGTTGGTCGATGCTAAAGTGTTTGAGGCATACAATGGAGGAAGAGAACTGATCACACCCTGTTCTTAGAAGCCTCCTGTGAGCAATGAGGTATTGACACTTGCTAGCATTTCTACACACTTCCTGAGCGCGTCACGGATTCCGAGAAATTGGGTACAGTAATGGCATTTCCTGGCCGTTTCTGCTGGTTTTTATAGGCTGAATAATGATTTTCAGTATAGCAATAATCACGTGATTATTATTGCCCATTTGTTTCTCTCTTGCAGTTGTGTTTATTCTCTATATATTCACAACGTACACTGTATGTATGCAGTTATGCACACATACAGTGTGCATGTAGTTATGCGCCATTTAAACTCTTAGTACCATTCAAAAAAACATGCCATTTCAAGAGGACACAAAAAAATCATCGCCATTGAGATGTTTAACTCCAATGTATTCGAATTTTTTTCTGTTGTTAATTTGACTGTCTATTCCAGGCTCTGATTGCATCTTATTCCTGGAGTTTCGTTAGGTAAAGCAATTGTTTAGTGGGTCGTCCGAATTATATTACATATATACATATATATATATATATATATATATATATATATATATATATATATATATATATATACGACGGTATAGCGAAGAGTACTAAAGTCGTTGCTTGCTGTTCATGAACACTCCAGTTGAAAGTAAGTGGCTGTTAAAAGAGACCTTTCCTCCGGTTACATAAAGAGGTTCATAATTCGACGACGAGTTGCCGATTGTGCTGGAACAATGGTCTCTTAATCACTAAGTAATTAAGTGGCTCAGTGATTAGTCTTTTCATTTGCTTTGTCAGCAGAGTTTAACTGCAAGGAAATCTTGCCACATCTAGTTCATGTCAAAAAGATTACACTTTTTTGGGCGGTTAAACATGACCTTACCTCAAGGTGCAACACAAAAGGATTCTACATGCATAAGTGTACATCTCCCTCCGCTCTCCTTCTCATCCTCTCTCTCTCATCTCCTCTCTCTCTCTCTCGCTATCTCTCTCTCTCTCTCTATATATATATATATATATATATATATATATATATATATATATACATATATATATATATATATATATATATATATATATATATATATATATGTGTGTGTGTGTGTGTGTATGTATATATATATATATATATATATATATCTATATATATATATATATATATATATATATATATATATATATATATACATAATGTCTTAAAGGAGATGCTTAAAAATAACAAATAAAAGGAAATAACCCGCTATATTTTGACCTGTATATGCCGACCTTTGTTTGCGAGAAAAGTAACAAAGTGTATTGGCCAAAATATAAGGGCTTATCTCCTTTGCTTTCCTTCTTTTATGCTCCTTTTAAAGAAGTATATTAGATGTTAGACTTCTGGATATATATATGTATATATATATGTGTATATCTATATATACATATATACACACACACAACACACACACACACACATATATATTATATATAATATATATATATATATATATATATATATATATATATATATATATATATATATACGCCTTCTGTGTTCTAACTAATACTATATGTGTGCATGCGCGCTTGCGTGATTCTGATTCTCATATGTCCACATGTATTTTTTTGACTAGATACACGTTCACTCATTTTGATATAAACCTAGCAGAAATGACAGACATTTCACTATGATGAAAATGTTTCAGCGTTCATTATAATATCCAAGTCAGTAGTATCGTTTGCTATGGTTGATCAGTTATTTCGTGTGTAAAGTCACATTTAATTTAACGTGTCATGTTCGACTGTTTCAGCCGAGAGACTAGGCGGCAGTCAGTCACTGTTCGAAACACCGGACTGTTGATATAAAAGTCATTTTACAAGTCTTTATAAATCCTTGTAAGTTCGCTTTGGGTTAATTAATTGAGTTTTCAATCCGTAAACTAAAACAATATTTGCATCAGCTGTCTCGTGAAAATCACCATTCATAAAAGGACGTGATAGTCTACAGTCAAGCTTTAAGCGCTCATTTTGCCACAGTCATGGATTTATTGAGGGAGATCACGCTTACTGCATCCGCGACTGATGAGGAATTTCGGTGTCTCCAGCAACTGGAAGCTATGATAGACCTTATATAGATTGCAAGCGAATTTGTAATATGTTCAACCACTGGCACTTATTTACACAACTATTTCCTCAGCATCTAAATCTGTGAATCGCGATAGTTTCTTAATGTGTAATTTGAATGTTTTCCCTTACCTCTTATGACATCTTGAAATGTCTTTGAACCAGATGCACAGTTGATGGAATAGGAGGAAATGTAAAATAATAGGTGGCGAGCTATAAATTTCAGAAGATCATGTATTACTCTGCGTACCCTAGAATTTTCGACGCGTGTGTACCATAACAGAGAGAGAGAGAGCATGTCGAAGAACAACATAGTAAACTTGTTATAGCTTCGTAGTTTATTGTAAACAGTCTGCATCGTTTTCTAGCAAAGAAGAGGCGATTCTGAAAAGTGGGAGACGTTTTAGATTAAAAATCTAAAATCGTTCAACATGTCCCTGTAGTAAGAGACAAGAGTAAAAATGTTTCTTTTCCTTTTGTTGCACTGCTGCTCTGCGAAACTAACCACTGAAAACTCAATCAATTTATTAAAAGAGTTTCTATTGGTTCTTTGGTGTAGGAATTAACCAATAACGCGAGTGAACGGCAGGTGGAAGTGTTTCCGGCGATGTGGTCGGTTATTATACTCCGAGTGTAACGAGAGAGAAGTACGTATCCGACGGTAGACTAAGATTCTCTATAAAAATTACAGGTGCATCTATCGTCTTCCAAAACGATATGTTTAGAACGTGCCAATTTATAAAACGTGATGAAAATGGCTGTTGACATATGCCACTTTAATGACCATTACCCAGATGTTTTACACTAAAAGGAAGCCGTAGTTTGAGCCAGCTATGGTTCGAGACATCAAGGAGGCGAACAGTCGACGAATGGTGCGCGGAAACAGTTCAGCAAAGAACTCTTGAGACGACTTTCAAGCAGCTTTTTATTCGCTTTACCCAATCTTGAAGGCGGATGGAAACCACGCTTTTTCCGCTGTACGGAATTTTTTCTGTTTAATAGGGTTATCGTACATACATGTATACTTATGTAGAGATATGACAACGACAATATATTTTATGGGTAAGATACGTATACATTATATACAAGCCAAAGCATCATATATTTTCTTCATATGACAATTACTTTATTATTATTAAACCTAGGGTGCCTAAAATTCCTTTGCAGTTTGGTATGGTCTCAAATTTTCCTGAAAACTAGAAACTCTTTCCATGTATTTATTTCTAAGTTTTTTTTTTATTTAAATCCTTTCGATTTCCTCGCTTGTCCTGGCCATGGAGCCTGACGTTTACTTACTTGAATTATTCTGTTAATTTGAAGGCGCTGGTCATTCGCGGCTGATCGGTTGAGCGTGGAGACAGTCTGCTCACGCACGTCGCTCAGTCTTTGTTCTGTTCTCACTCGAAATCGAATATTATTATTATTGCCGTGACTCGAGAGACAATCTTTGGCAGTAGAGTTTTGCTGAAAGTATTTATTTGAATTACGCATGCTGTTATACAGTAGGTGGTCGCTAGATTTCTATAACATTGTATTTCTCAAGGATTGGAAGTCCTTGTAAGAACAATAGAGTCTTATGCAAATGATTATGCCTGTTAATATATGGCCATATTATATGGAAAATATGTATGCATATATATATATATATATATATATATATATATATATATATATATATATAGAATATATATATATATTATAATTATTGTATACCAATAAAGTGTTACCCCCAAGGGAGATGGTTTTTTGAAGAAAAAAGGCATTAATCACTGCATTATCCATACTTGTATACCGAGTCAAACATGAGATACCATTTTAAAAGGTTCATACAGTCCCAGGCTTTTGAAGTTCCTACCCCACTTAATACTAATAAGTAGCTAGTTGAAACTTTCAAATTTTGTACCCTTTTAACTAACCTGCATAATAAAACTATCATGAAACTTACACACACATGTATATATATGTGTGTGCATAATTCTTACATATGTACATATGCACCAGTTCTAAGCTTTTCGTAACCAAGTTCTACTATTGTGGTTTTCACAATTCCGATCCTCGTTACTCTCATACACTGTACGAACAATTCCTCCCAACAGCGTCTGCATTTCTTTCTCATCCGCAGTCAGCAAGTACAATTTACTTCCACATATACTTTCCTCAACAGTACCTTCATATATTCCAGCTGTTGGTTCTGTGCACATCCTCTTTCCATTTAGTCCTTCATCTCATCACTCACTTTGCCACCCTCCTCAATATTTATTCGGAAACACGCGTATAAATTAACCACTTCGACTTCCACCATCAGTCATACCATTTTTCTGCTTCTTGAGTGTGTGGGTGCGTGTGTGTGTGTGTGTGTGTGTGTGATGAGAGAGAGAGAGAGAGAGAGAGAGAGAGAGAGAGAGAGAGAGAGGTTGTGTAATTTGGTCAGGGAAACTTTCTGCTAAAACACTCGTCATTATATTTCCTACTATTAGGTTCAGTAGTGGAATACTTCAATCATAGTCAGAGACTATATTTTTTGCCCTCATCTTATACTCAAACTGTAGTATGTACTGTCTACAATTGTATGTATGAATTTGTTATCCTTTTAAGTGAACATCAAAACTGGGCTTTAACACGCTATCTAATCCAATGAAGAACTAATTATGTAACTGTTGGATTGCTATTTAATGGGCGTTGAAATCACTGAAACTTGTGGCTCGATTTTAGAGCTTCCTTTTTCCCTTTCCGATTCTCCAAGCTTTGAAAGAGGAACAAACGTCCTCTTCCTCCTCATCTTTATTCTCATCTACCATGGTATCATTAGGATGCGTTAAGAGATTTATTAGTCATATCCGGTTGTCCTAATGATTTAATGTTTATCTCAGATGAAGTTTTTCAATTCACTTTTAGCATCCTGCCTTACCGTTCCGTGAGAGTATTAAGATACAATTTTTTTATTCATAATAGTAAACTGTAAAGGTTTCTTATTTTCTGTTTTCTGTTTACAGTTTAAGGTAATGATTTTATGATTCCATATACCTAATTGCTGGAAGCAAGTAGAAAACTGAAAAAGTAAGAGTTGTGAAGAAAAAAAAGGAAGAGTTCTATGATCCTCAGTCATGCATTGGAAACTTGTACTTGCTGATCGATGTTTTTGATTATCAAGAATAATTTTTAAGCCCCTTCTGTCAGTCTACCTCTCTCTCTATCTATCTATCTACCATACCTGTATGAAAATGCATGTTTAGCCTGTACAGATATAACCTGTAAAAACACACATTCTTTAAAAAGAAAATGGTGCTAATTTTCATTCTATGCACTTTTATGTATTCAGGATCCAAGTGACATGCAAAATATAAGTAAAATAAACGTTTCTTATTACTGTGTTTCACGGCTTGAAACTAATTTGAAGAAAGGTCTTCAGACGATTAAAATAACTGCATGTTAACTGGAACATGAATCCTTGGATTATGTAACAGACTCTTGCTATGGTTTCTAGATAGTGAAATTACTCTCATGTAATGGGCTGTGAATTCATAGCTCAGTATCTGTAAGATGAACTCGTGATGGGTTTTCCAGTTAAAACCAAGTATTTATTAGGAGCTGTATTCAAACTTTTCTTTTCATTATTACAAAACTCATCGACTTGCATATGAACGCATAAACATTTTGCACATGAATACATAAAATATCCATCTTCCCCGGTAACAGATTAATTTAGAATTTATTAATCCTGGCTATTAGTAAAAGAGCGATTTTTCTTTAAATAATGACACAAGTGCAATAAACAAAATAGGTCCGATAGGACCCACTGAGAGGAAGGGAGGATGTTTTGAAGTGCGGAGGAGGTAAGTTCTGGATGACCAGTGTTGGGGTCACGATCAGGTCGGCGAGGACGGATAGCGGATTGCGCGCTGCGGAGATGATGGTAGGGAGGTTGCAGCAGATGCCTGTCAAGTGAACTTGTTCAAATTAATTTTCACAAACGAAT
>NC_061107.1:137115736-137138236 GCF_015104395.2 Macrobrachium nipponense | reverse complement strand
ATATATATATATATATGTATGTATGTTTTTGAGAAAAAACAGGAACCCTCTCATACAGCCTTGAATATTCCGTGTATGTATCTTGCTAAGATGACGGAAAGGTGGCTTCCACCTATGGTGGGAGAGAGATCAACCCGGGCGTGACCACAATATCCCACCACGCCCTTGTAACCTCTAGCACGCCCTCAGTGCTGCCTACTTACGACAGTTTACGGCCCTATTTTAGATGTTAGTTTTAGGCCTACGTTCTCTAGTCTTGAATACGTTATCATTCACTGTGCGGTTGTTATGTCTGGGACAAGCTTCAGTGGTGCCATCTGGAACGAAGATACTCGGCCTTCTTACTCTCCTCTCATGGGATGTGCTCTGCGCTTTTGAGATGGAAAGATAACTCATAAAGCGGTACTGTATCATGGCTTTCCTGAGTTGCGAACTTCTCTCTCTCTCTCTCTCTCTCTCTCTCTCTCTCTCTCTCTCTCTCTCTCTCTCTCTCTCTCTCTCTCCCCTATTGAATATTCCTTGTTGTTAATCTATTGCAAACTTGATTAGGGAAAGCTTTAACTTTTAGGAATGATTGTTGAAGATCTAATAACTACATCGATTATTTTACTTTAACGCAAAATATATGTTGTTACTTTGTGTCGTGTGAAGAAGGGATACTCGGAGCGTTTGTTGAGGAACTGTTAGCTCAAAGAAAGTAACTTGTCATTCAAATTCACACGAATAAACACTAAAACGGAAATTCTGACTCACTACTTTTGTCCGGATGAACGCAGAACTTCTAAGTGAATTAAAATGGTTGGCGTGCGACGGATCCTTTGTAAAAAGTTGTCGACGCGAACGAAAAGAAGACACTCCTTTGGTGCTGCCGTTCACTTGCTCTCTTCGTGGTTGAATTTAGGTACACAAATATCTAAAATCAATTTCGTTAAGAATCGAGGATACGAGTGACTGGAAATTATACACATGTTAGGTAATATGATATTCGCGTGATTGCATTGTATATGTAACATCTATTTCCTCTTTCCGTTACTTTCCCATTTCATGATTAACAATCATTTAGTGAAGTAACGTAGCACATATGTACACACGTAATGCTCAGTTTGATCTTACCTGAAAGTTAACTAAATACTAAATATACAAATAGAAATTCAACCAACACATGATCAAATAGACACCAAACTACATAAATGTGACGAATAGCTACATCAACCGTTTATAAAGAGGACCTTTTGTCTGAAGAAATGTAGACTTGTTGGTCTCATGGAGTATCGGTGTTCAATTAACTTACCTCTCCAATACCTCTCCATAAAATAAACGTATAAACTCTTCGTTCTGAGTTCTTGAACATCAAAATCAGTGAACATCAAAATTTCATAGTTTTCGTCTACCAAATACTCAGAAGTCAAGAACTAGCAGAGAAATGGTGGTCTCTCACCTTTACTCGTTCTTCCCTCTCCCTTTGTGAAAACAGTAACAGGCAACGCGTTCTGAAGATTCTTATTAGAAATGTCATTCTTTTCAGCAGAGATTTCTTTTTCGAATAACGTCATCTCAGTTCTTGCAAAAGACCGAGGTCCTCATGTATGCCACTTACCCAAGCACTGGATAATAACGTTTACTTGCGTTTGTCTGTGCTATAATAAACAGTACTCGGATCATTACCGCGGCCTCGTTTTCACTTGCCTCAATGCCGCTGGTTTTTTTGTTTATTTTTTTTTCTTCAATATTTTGGCGCTGTTGTTTTTCTCTTTGCTTTCGGACGCGTTCGACTGCGCTGATGTAAGACTACTTCGGAGAACAAACTAGATGATCTTACAAAGCTTCATAAGAATTTGATCGATTCCACATATATGTGTATGTATGTATTTATTTTATTATTATTTTTTGTAACTGTTCCAGCTGCAAAACATGAAACCCAGCAACCCAGTATCAGAATTGTAATAATAATGGGCATTATTATTATTATTATTATTATTATTATTATTATTATTATTATTATTACAGTGCTATACAGTCCAGGTTCATTCGTTCAGTGTTGAGTGCCCTTGGCAGAGGAGTGCTGTCTACTTGATTAACTATAACTTCATAATTCTCTTAGTTTTTCCTTAACGCATACATTTTAAAACGCCCTGAGAATAATTTTGCACCATCCTTCTATATGTAGCAACCGCAGTGCGCATCTGCCTAAAATATCCGTAATTATTTATTGTTCAGAGGCTGTAGTGTTTCCCTATGTTGATTGTTTGAACCTCAAAACTTGCCGCTGAACCGCCTGTATCACCACGGGAGATTTAACTGTACTCTTTCATGGTGGGTAGTGACCTATTTTTTGCGACAATCCAAACCCCGGAGATGAATGGGGTTAGGAATGAAATGGCAATTAGCGTTCCATAACAAGCACTAAGTGTCATTAGGGTTGATAACTGTTGATGACATTTCAGTTTATTAATTTTTCTAGTCATCTTGTTACATCATTACATTTTCTCTTTCATATTAAGACTTTCTATTCAGATTTCTTTGTACACAACAAAATTATTTGCAAGTATTGTTTTTTTATTAAATTCTTGCATAAACAGTAATCCAAATTGATAACGTAATTTGTTGTGATTATCATTTATTTTCGGTTACAATACTTTAATATCCTAGAATGAGGTTAATCTTTTGAATGGCCACATTCTTCAAGAAATTGCAAAGTAACTGACGATTCATTAAACCTGGTCGACATCAAAAGAGACAGAATTGTTTCAGTGGGCTTGATTTCCTTGAATGTTTTACTGAACTACAATTGCAGTTGCTGCAAGAGCCCCATTGAGGTTAACGTCTGTTGTCAGAATCCGCCCGCAATCTTCCCTATCCACATCACTCGTGAACACAACAGACCTAAAGGTGTTCTTGATTCGATGACTTTGAATGCTTCACATACAGAACATTTATCCGAGAATCTTTCACGAACTTTGAGAGAGAAAAAGAGACAGGGTTACAGGAATTCCAGGCATTGTTCTACCACCTGTGAAGAAAAGAGCAAAGTCGATGTACAGTAAAATGGAAAGTGAAACGGGCTGAGAGAGATGGAAAAAATTCGCTTGGTATACCCAGTGTTTCGTCATCTCATGCTCTCTCCCCCAGGAGGAAGATGGGGGAGAGAGAAGAGTGGTGTCGATTACGTGGAAGGGTGCGGGGAAATGGGCGGGGTTGGGCCAGCTGGAAAGGGGTGGGGTGAGGGGACTACGAGAGAATAATGTTGGTGCATCGATGTTTGCAACATTTCTTTAGATGATTGTTCGAGGATTTTAAATTCCGAAACAGAATTGATCTCAGTTGCTGTAAAACGCGAAGAAAATCGATTAAATGGACCAAGAAAGACGTTTAAAAGGTCAAGAGCTATTTATAAATGAAGTGCATGACTTGTTAGTAGATTCCGTGGAGGAGATAGTGGATTGAAAAAGAGTTGCGAAAGAAAAAAAAAACGAGGACGTTAAAGAGTTAATGCAACGAAAATGAGGAAAACATGTACCAAAGAAGATTACTGATATAACGATAAACAAGTTGAGCCTAAACCGATTTAACTACAGGTGGAGAGAGAGAGAGAGAGAGAGAGAGAGAGAGAGAGAATTTAAGGCACAACAAGTGACAGTTCTGAAACAAAAGGAGCATTAGAGGTTCAGGGGTTTAATAGAGGAAGGGGGGTCTACCGATCACAGCAGAGCCGAGGGAGGCAGCGAGCTATAGAGGTCAGGGGTGACGAGAAGTGAGGGATGGTGCGGGTAGAGGCGAGGCTTTTGGCTGAGCAGAGACTGAGAGAGAAGGGGCCAGAGTAGGTCATGGCGGTTACGAAATGAACGGTGACTCTTGCACACTGGTGCTGTCTCTTTGCCCTCCATGAAAGAGAAAGAAGCGAAACATATAAGGGAGAGCAATCAATGTTTTAGTTTTCTGTGGATTATTCCGAAGGGGTCTGATGTGGATCAAGCGCTAAACATGGCGGAATCTCGTTGGGACGCCGTGTTCAGTATTAGCCCCGCGGGATCAAAGTATTATATACACCCAGTTCTTTATTGTGTGGTCGTCAAATTATATTATATTAATGATAAAAGATATCTTCGTTCGGCCGTCTACTTTATATTTACCATACGGAGTTTAGTACCAGCACCTGGAGTGGGTAGCGCGCAGACAACAAGCCATTACAACTTTTTACCGGCTGTTTCAAAGACTTTCTGAGGGCATCAGCACTTATTCCGATTTTTATTTAATGTTGCCATTTAGTATTTGTCTCGTCAGGAAGTATGATTGTTACCTCGGATAAGATTATTTCGCTAATCTGTTTATTTTCTTATCATAATTATCGAGAACGTACTCGGTAACTTACCGTGAACGGCCTTTACTATTCTGAACTGGATCAACACCAGGAGTTTCTTTTGTTCTTCGCCTGTGTGTGTGTGGTTGAGTGGTTGGTTGTGTGTGAATTGTAATTGCTCAGTACAGTCAATCGTTACGTTGGCTAAAAGACATTTTGAAAGCTGTCATTATCTTTGGAGAGACCTCAGAGAACTGCTCTAGAATTGCTTTCTCACATTAGGTATTGCTGTGTCTTTACAGTGTTATAGACGCTGTCACATCGTCTTTATAAAAGAATGATTACTTAACGTATGTTATGAAACTACGCTGGTTGCTGTGGTAATGTTTGTAATATTAATAACCAAAAAAATTGCATTAATTATGCTGAAAAGTTTGTGTTGTTAATTATTAAAAAAAATCGAATGCCATATTACTATAAATTCATTCATAATTACATCATCGAAATGAATTGGCAAATATCAGTAATTTGCTTATATGGTGACTTTTCAAAAATTTATTTAGCTCCAAGTAAGGAACAGTTAATGAAATTTCTTGTTATTCTTGTAAGTACTTGTATTGTGGATTCTTAAGTTACATTATAGTGTATATGAATGACAGTACACAGCAGCTAACATACCCATCTTTTAAATACAAAAAAAGAAAAGAGTTACACAGTCGGTTGATAAGTATAAATCTGATTACGTTGGCGAAGGTTACCCAAGTTCTTTCCTAAAATTATTTAGAACTCTTAGACGAATGTTTCTAAATTTTGATTATTTAAATTTAAATATTCGTAATACAAAATCATTCTTATCCTGTTGTCAGGTATATCCATTTTTTGGTCGTATTGATATAGTGCAAAACAAAGAAATTTACTTGTAACATTGGTTTTGGTTTCATTCCGTCAGTAATCATGAAGGATTTCTATGCAGATGTTTTTTTTTTTCTTTCTGAAGCAAAAGAGACTCATTCCGTCTTTTCTTCTCCACAGGTGATACCTTGCTCCTGGACAAAGTTGCATCAGCAGAAGATGAAATTATAGATAATCCTTGAAAATGGTGAGTACAGCATCTTATAAGAACTTTAATTGGTAAGAACCCCCATGTCATCACGCTTCCCACTTTGTAGGAAAGGGGGATTTCTACAGCGTACCGTTAGGCTACCCTTTCGTCCAGTTATCTTATTGTGTTTGCCATATCACGAAATGTCATTCATGAAGGTCTGGCTAAGTATACAGGGACGCTTTTATTACCTGAAGAGTACATCGGCAAATAAAGCTAAATTTTGGAGGTAATCAGGGTTGCGGATTTTTTTTCCTTTAACAACACTAGCTTCGAAGATCAAGAATGTTTGCTTGAACTAGAAACTTGCCATTAATCCAAAAAGACTTTAGCGCCAAAGAAAATATGATAACTTTTCCTCTTTGTTTTAAAAGCTTGGCATAACAACCTACGTCGGCCAATATTTGTAAGTGTTTAGAACGCAAAGATTATGTGTACTGTAATTAACTCTTGCTAAATAGAGAATGTATGAATAGGGAGAGGTGTAGTTGTTGTGTCGCATACTCAGATATTCTGTTATTAAACCATCTCTCTCTCTCTCTCTCTCTCTCTCTCTCTCTCTCTCTCTCTCTCTCTCTCTCCTCAACTCGTGAGCCATCACTCAGCGATTCAGTGAGAGGATATTATCAGCGAGGGGAACGTGAGATCCTCGTGGGATAGTGGAGAAGAAGTTAATTGCTTGAGGTTTTTCCTTTGGCTTTGTTAGCACAGGCCACGGGGATGTGGACAACGTTTATAGTGTGCAAGTGCCAATGTGAGTGCGAAAACACCTGCTTTGATTAAAAAAAAAAAAAAAGTATGACAGAATACAGCATTGAGAGAAAGGAGGCTTCATCGGAAGTTGACAAGAGAAGGTTTTGACATTTCATGTGTCTGTAAATATGTATGTGTACGTAAGTGCGTGTGTATATATCTGCCGATATATTAAGTATGTATATTTATATGTGTGTGCGTGTGTGTGTGTGTATGTTTGTGTGTGCGTGCTTGTAGGCGCTCTTTTGACATATCGATCCATTACTCATATATAATCTATATATATATATATACATATATATATATATATATATATATATATATATATATATATATATATATATACATACAGATTTTATAAGAGAAAAAGGACCGTGACAAGTAAATGAGATCTTCGTTATAGTAAATATACCATGCGTTTAAACTGAATTAGTGCTGAAATATGTAAAAAAAGAAAAAAAAAAGCTTTTAAAATACGGCTCCCAAGTCCAGGATATATTTTACGTCTCAGCATCCTTGTTAGAGGTGGCGATTTTTCAACTTCCAAACACCACGGCCTATGAATAATTCATGCGTCCTTATCTGCTCATGTTAGGCCTATAGGCCTCTTTCGAGACTGGACTTCAGCGTCCATTTCCCGCTTCCTCTTTTGGCAGCCCTGTTTGTAAACCTTGTAAGTTCAGTCACCCGAAACAAAACCCCAGAGAGAGAGAGAGAGAGAGAGAGAGAGAGAGAGAGAGAGAGAGAGAGAGATCTCGACTATGTATATTTTTCAAAAAGGGGTATATTCCTATTTCTGTGCTAATTGTGTGTTGTATGTTTTGCCCAGAATTAATGAAGGTTTATAGCAGTAAGAGTATTACTCTAAGATGAATTAAGATGATTATAATTGATAATCACCTAAGATGGTCGAAACACTGAATCCTGAAGTTTAAAACGATGGATTAAAGGCTAATTCTGGAATCATAAAACGAGTGAATGGAAAATACGTTGATAAGAGAGAGAAATCGGGAAGTCTGAATGAAAGATACACTATACACTGCAAAATGCGCCCAGTTCTCTCAAATACATCCGTAAGTAAAGCTGGAAAATCCGTGAATAAAGCTTCCGCCTTGATATCACTTGATCTTAGAGAGAGAGAGAGAGAGAGAGAGAGAGAGAGAGAGAGAGAGAGAGAGAGAGAGAGAGAGAGACTTTTTAGGGACAAAAATGTCCCCAGCGTTAGAAATCAAGAAGCCAGGTAGAAAAGTGGCTGGCGAAGGGAAGCGTCCATGAAGACTTGGTTAAGTCGACAACAAAAGGGTATTAGAAGCAGCGGCCGAAAGGTTTGTTTAAGGTAAATCAGTCCTTCCGGCGCGTCATGACTTGGTGCACAACACCTGCTGGGGCCGGGTGAAGGAAGGGAAGAAGAAAAAAAAAAAAAAAAAAAGAGACCAAAGTAGAAGGATAGGGATTTGGAAGGAAGGGGCCACCATAGCTTAGTTTTACTGTTTATTGGAAGGGCTACAAAAAGTTCGTATAAACTATGGGGTACTGGCTTCGCTTTGTCCTTACACCTGAATGGAAGCGGAGCAACCACGCATTGACGGGCGTAACCAGAAAGGCATCCAAGATGTACCGTATATCTTTAATCAGACGCTGTCAATTTTACGTAGCAACAAACGAGTTTTTCTAACTGTAGAAAGCCTCTCCAAACCCCAAGACTATGAACTTCGCCCTGCTTGAGGCAGAAATTTACCGATTACTACAACGGTTTTTATGCAGGCTTATAAATCCCTGTAACAGTCATCAAATCCCTCCAGCAACATGCCGCATCTAGTGACTCTGGTTGAGAATTCAAACTTAAGAATCGAAAGGTAAATGATCTTCATTTTCGTCACATATATTACCGTGCCTCGAGAATTTAAACGTAGGATAACTTTTATAAATTCTGAGTTCATTGTCGGCGTCCAGATCTTCATCAGTGAGTTTATCCCCACGATTGGGAAAAATTTAGCTTATACTACCAATTTTATGTTTCTTCGCATTAAGTGATTTACTGTAATTAAACAGCAGTAAAACAGCAAAATTTTTATTTTTGCTGTTGCCAGAACAATAAAATCCATATTGGTTTAGTAATAATCGTCGATGAGTCCCGAAAATACCTTTGCTAAGACATTTTGCTTCCTAAATTTATTTGGCAACTGTGAGAATTTACGTTGGTAGGTTTGTTTGTGCACATAAATTATAGGGCGTTGCGGAACCCGAATCGAGTAGCGTAACTATAAACGTTTTAATTAAAACCTTTTTATTTGGTAGTAATTAGATATTGTAAGGTCGATGACATATCCAGCGAAAAAAAAAGAAGGAATAAAGGAAATAGAAGAAAATATATTGGCAATGGCTGCTTCTACACCAGGCTCAGATAAGTACCCACACTATTTCAACTTTCACTTATTCGACCAGATTTTAGGCGTTTGTTGCTTTAACAGAAACATCTTCATGCTTAAGAGAATGAAAGTGTTCGTACATTAAATGACTTACCTGTTTAGATCCCCAGCGACCAGTTTTCTGTTTTACTCAATCATGGCCTTGTAAGTGGATCCTTTGCAATTGGTTATTGCGTTTCATCCACGAAATTCTGTGGCACTGTAACATCTGAACACAATAGACTAATGATAATTGAAAAATTAAAAATCAATAATATGGTTCCATTATTTTTAAGGACATTTTATTTTCCAGTTTTGAATCATATCTTTAGTGTATTTTGTCCCTACAACCTGGATTTATAGTTCTTAACATATTTTGTGAGATCAACACGTCCACAATATTTTATAAGTTTCGAGAATGATTAACTTACATACTTATATCATAAGAGCGATGGAATGACTGTTTTAGGGTTTGTGCATGTGATGATATAGTATCTATCCATATATATATATAGTATTATAATAATATATATTATATATATATATATATATTATATACATATATATATATAATATATATATATATATATATATATGTGTGTGTGTGTGTGTGTGTGTGGGATTTATGTATGTATGTGTGCGTGTGTGTGTGTGTGATTGTGTGTATTTGGCAAATATTTGTTTCCCCCTTGTCTTTTGTTCGTCAGAGTCTTGTAGGTCTACAACTGCCCTCTTATTCGCTGTAACTTTTAGTTCAACCTACGGGCTGCCGTGACCTCCGCTTGCATAAAGCCGTCCTCACGTAAACTAACCATCTAACACACTGACTACGATGGCATTCCTTTGAAAAATATTAATTCACCAATAAAGTCCAACGACTTACGTGCTCTTTATACCTACACACAAAAAGTGTTTCGTCGACAGCTCACGGCATCCACATGCGGCTTAGTGTCTCACCTTCATACAATAACTGTTGTTCTTCCTGAATGGTAAGCCCCTCTAGAGCCAACTTTTCTCTTACCCTTCAAGCCAACGATTGTTAGTTTGCTATATTATATATATATATATATATATATATATATATATATATATATATATATATATATATATATATAATATAAAGGTTTTTTTGCCACGAAGGGAAAAATGAAAAAGCGAGATAGCCGAGTACTTTCGGTCCTATTCGGCCTCAGTAAAGGGTCCGAATAGGATCGAAAGTACTCGGATATCTCGCTTTTTCATTTTTTCCTTCGTGGCAAAAACCTTTATTTATACATAGCATCACGTTTTATATACTTCGTGATCAAGTTATTCATATTATATATATATATATATATATATATATATATATATATATATATATATATATGTGTGTGTGTGTGTGTATATATGTATATACATATAAATAACTGTATACAGACATATATATTTGTGTGTGTATTTAATTAAGTTCTCTTGATTTTCACCAAGAGACGGTCATTTCCTTTCCTGTGAGTTCAGAAGAGTGAACTGGATTTTAGGTGGTAGTTTCAACTTTCGATATTCCGCTCAAAAAATTTTTCTCACTAAAAATGATCTAAGAATTTGTGCATAGTGCTGATATGTTTCCAAGAGTTTACAGGTTGGAATATATTGGTGAATGTATTTGAATGGTCTAAACAGGCAGCAGCTTAAAGGTAGTGACTGTATTGAAGAGGTCGGTGTCGCTATGAAATTGTTTGTTTTGATTATTTTATAATACATTTATAAATAAATTTATTATGATTGAGATTTCTAGAGCAGGGAAATTTTTTTCATGTCAGGACATCCGAAATGATGTTTATATTTTAACCCAGGTTTCAAAATTCCTCTAATAATTCTCGAAGTCATATACAATGTGTTTTAAAGTCAAGACAAAGATTCGGGTGATGAAAAATGGATTGGCGTGTTTCCAACTCTCTCTCTCTCTCTCTCTCTCTCTCTCTCTCTCTCTCTCTCTCTCTCTCTCTCTCTCTCTCTCTCTCAATTGCTTTAATTTATATCATTTCAGTGAAGGTCAACTCCTGTTAGACATATTCTCAAGTCCAGTAGTTAATGTTAAACGTTTGCAAGCGCTCCGTCAATATAAGCTTTTTTTTTAATGCTTATTCATCATTATTAATAAGCAAATGTCTCTTCCTGTTCTGATGCTGACGATTGGGATTCTTTTTTGACGACTTTCCCTGTGCCATTATTATTACTGGTATTATTGCTACCAGTAATTAGCACTGGTCATTAGTGTTATAGCTTTATTATTGTCCTCTTTCGCATTGTGATTACTGCTCTGTAATTTTAGCTACATCAGTTGCCACCAGTTAATTTGATGATGGTGCACATTCCACAAATACTATGATTATCACCTGTAGGGCCCCAAAGGGCCGTAACTCGCGAAGCTTCAAGCTAACCCATCAAAGGGTTAACGTTTATTAAATGTGAATTTATGATATTTTAAAAATTAATTTTATATGGGATGAAATTGAAGATGTACGGTTTTATCTGCTGAAAGAATTTATTTTCTATTTTTGACATTTTTGGAGATAGCATTTGAATAGCGTTAGGGTGCTGGGCCGCCAAAAATGCAATAATTAAAGCATCATTTAAATGTGAATTTATAATATTTTAAAAATAAATCTTATATGGAATGAAATTTAAAGATGTGAGGTTTTATCTGCTGAAAGAATTTTTCTTTTATCTTCAATACCTTTGGAGATATTAGCATTTGAATAGCGTTAAATAGGGCCAGGCCGTGCCGGACGAGCCAGAAATAAGCCCGTTTCTAGTAAGAGTTAAAACTTCGCTTCGCTCATAATTACTGCAATTTTTAGTATTTTAATCTTGATACTGTATTGATTTCATCTGCTAAAAACGGGACCTTTTGAGATCGTGTTTCGATCATTTCAGCTTTTTAGCGTAAGTTTGTACTAAAAGATCAGCTCATACTGGTTATGATTTTCTTTAAATGTATTGAAAGGCAAACAGTTAAGAAGAAAATACCATAGGATAGAATTTATTTTTCAAAACTATAACAGTTTTAAATTTTACCTTTATATCTGCTTTTTCATATGCACTTTGCTCTCTATATTTTGTTTTTAAAGTTAGTAACCACATAAATCCTCAAGATGTGGAAGATTATTTGATTATTTGCTTGATATACCAGTAACACTTCTTTTGTGTTGACCATGATCGCCTTTTTTATCATATATATATATATATATATATATATATATATATATATATATATATATATATGTGTGTGTGTGTGGTGTGTGTGTGTGTGTGTGTGTCTATATTCATTAACATCCATTTGTATATATCAATATATCGTTTACCTTTATTTTAACCATTATTGTACTTTCAGGTCACATACGTACTTTAATGGAATGAATATCATTATCTGTAAGCAAAGTTAGAGAGAACATGTTTTACCTGAAATAAAGATAGCGTAGTAAAAACATTCAGAGCGCTAAAGAATCAAAGAATGGCATTCCATAAAATATCCCCAATACGAGTAAAAAGCACCTGTGATTTCCACCCGCCTATTGAAGGAACTTACATTTGGACGAATGCGGAAAGTATTTCTGTGATGATATTCCATACCTCTCTCTCTCTCTCTGCTCTCTCTCTTCTCCTCTTCTCTCTTCTTCCTCTCCATCCTCTCTCTCTCTCTCTTTCTCTCTCTCTAAGCATCAGAAATTTTGCTTCTTAGAAGCAGGCTCTTTTGCGTACAGTAATTTATAATATACTACTTGATGCATTTGTTACCACAAAGTTTGGAATCTGAAGTGCAGTATCAGTGAAGGAACACTAATCAGCGAGGTGAATCGAAATTGTTCATCCAAAAGGTATGAAGTAATCCAGAAACTAAGAAGACATTGTGTATGTTATACATACATACATATATACTATATACTATATATATATATATATATATATTATATATGTATATATATATATATATATATATATATATATATATATATATATATGTATGTATGTATGTATAACATACACAATGTCTTCTTAGTTTCTGGATTACTTCATACCTTTTGGATGAACAATTTCGATTCACCTCGCTGATTAGTGTTCCTTCACTGATACTGCACTTCAGATTCCAAAACTTTGTGGTAACAAATGAGGAGGAAAGAAGATAAATGCGCCGGCTTCCTCTTCAATGACATTGAAGCAAAATCGGTCTTTTCTCTTGAACATTCTGAACGCGGTGTTTCGTGCATTGATAACATTTAACTAAATCATTCAATTCTTACTTATCATTCAGTACAAAACTGTATTAACGCAAATTCACAGGCATGCATATATACATATATATATATATCTATATATATATATATATATATATATATATATCATATATATATATATATATATATATATATATATATATATATATATATATATATATATATATATATAGTATGCATGCCTGTGAATTTGCGTTAATACAGTTTTGTACTGAATGATAATAAAAGTAAGATTGAATGATTTAGTTAAATGTTTATCAATGCACGAAACACCGCGTTCAGAATGTTCAAGAGAAAAGACCGATTTTGCTTCAATGTCATTGAAGAGGAAGCCGGCGCATTTATCTTCTTTCCTCCTCATTTCTCACATTCTTTCTATTCCTTACTTTATACTTTAGCTTTCTATCAAGTCCTGTAAACCGTAATTATTGATTTAGCTTTCACCTGAAAAGTGGTAACTGTCGGCTCGAAAATACAAAATAAGGCGCTGCAAACCAAATAACACTTTTTCAAGGTTTTATATTATACGTATTCTCTTTGACTCTTATGAAAAGTTCAACTTTCTTTTATAACCTCAGTCCAGCATCTATAAACAATAGACTGTTTCATTCATGAGGTTGTATTTATTCATTCTCTATGAAGAAGGAAAGTGAAGTTTTCGAAATCCTAGAGAGCTTGTTTCAGTTTGCGCTAATACATCTCAGTCGGCCGACTTCTGTGGGATCTTTGTATCCAGCATATTTCTCAGCGTGGTTTTAATTTGTATTCTGATAAATCCGGTCGGTTATATTTTTGAAATGACAGATATGCTGACAATTATGAATGTAAGGGTAGGTTACAGTTACAGCATTATGATTTCGCTGAAAGCGGTTTAGCTTTCAATTATGCCCGTGATCATTTTCAATGACACTGGCTCTCGTGTATATGCCCTCTCGAGAATTCTCCTCACGTCCCGTGAGCTTTATTAACCTCTTTTAGCGGTCATGTTGTCGGCACTTTGGTAAATGAGGCATGTAGGCCTCGCCAAAGAGGATTAGGCCTACCCGAAGCCAGACACGGAACCCGCCCACTGAGATCCTCCTAAGCCGCAACGACATGCTCTGACGTCACGGGATACACAGGACTGAATTGTTCCCTTACCTCCTGCGAAGGTCATTATTCAAGTGTTAATATTTTTCTTTTACTGCTGGTTTCCTGCCTGCTTTGTCCTTCACACTCGTTTTTTTATATTCTTGGAAGGATTTTCTTGTTTTCTTGAAGTGTCGTCAAATACCATTCTTTAATTCATTGAGAGAAATGAAATGACTGGTAAATATGGAAGAAGAAAGAGTCCCATTAGCGTCTGAGCGAGAGTACGCAGTTGGTTCGTGGTCATGTCATCGTCAATCAATCTATAAAGTAGAAATATCACGTTACCTAGCATTCACCTTTGGACATTTTGTCAGTTTCCATTCACGAAGAAAATGTATATAACCTTACACACAAATAACATACATAATGATAAAAAAACAGGACTTTAAAATGATACTCCCATGTATGTATGTATTCAAACTATATATCAGCGACCAAGAAAACTATGGATGAAATGCGAAATCTGTCATTTTTGACATTTTATTTTTAACATCTCACCTGCCCCCTCCCTTCGTTTCTATCGGGGCTGAACTGTACCCTAAAATGCATCGGGAGTGCCACTATTCATTTCAACGACCTTGAAAACTATGAATTACACATTAATATCTATCGCTTTCAGTTATTTTTGCATATCGTCCCCTTCCTTCCCCCCCTTTGTATCGGGGCTGAACTTGGACTTAAGGGCATCGGGAGTGTCACTGTTCATCTCAGTGACCTTAAAAAGTATGGATTAGACACTAATATCTTTTGATTTAGGTTATTTTTACATGTTACCCCCTCCCCATTCACGCTTCCTATTGGGGCCGAATTTGGGCTTAAAGGGCATTGGGACTGTCACTGTTCATCTCAGCAATTCAAAAACTATGGATTCAACATTAATATCATTAGTTTATGGTTATTTTTACATGTCACCCCCTTCCCACCCCCTTTTAAACCAACCCCCCCCCCCCCCATCCTATCAGGGCTAAACTGGACATAAAGGGAATCAGGAGTGAGACTAATATCCGCTGTTTTCTATTCACCCTCTCTCCCACCCCTTCTCATCCTCCCCTTCCTATCTGGGATGAACTCAGACTTAAGGACATCAGAGTGTCACTATTCATCTCAGCAACCTTGAAAACTGTGGATTAGACACTGATATCTGTCGTTTTTGGTTATTTTTACATTTCACCTCCTTCCCACACCAATGATATCTTACCCCCACAGTATTCTTTTTCAGATTGTAAGTCATAGTATACCAAGTTGAGTTGAAATTGCTTGATGCGTTTCAGAGTTATGCTGAAGCATACATGCACACACATACATACAAACATACATGCATCCATTTTCATATATATATGTATATTATATATAGATATATAGATATATATATTTTGACTAATATTATATATAATATACTATATATGTGTGTGTGTGTGTGTGTGTGTGTGTGTGTGTGTGTGTGTATGTGTGAATGTATGTATGTGCTTGCTTAAGTGCACTAACATTTTACATGGATGCTATTAATGTATAAATGCATTTTCACAAGCTTACTTTTCGGCAGCCAACAAAGGCATAAAAACCAATAAAACCCTGGGTTTAGACTCGTGACCGAAACGAGAAATTTCAATTGTATTTCTTGAGGCAAACCGGTACCGGTCTTGTTCGCTGAAGCCTTTTTGATGACTGACCTCTTTGGTTACTCATGGGTGGGTGAGTGACTGGCAGCACTTGCCTCTTTAAGGTCAGAGCAAAAAGGTCGAATTATTATTCTACTGTTGTTGTCTTCGTAATTCTTTTGGGAGTTTTATGAATTTCTTTATCAGCTTCTCTGTTGCTTCTGTTAATTTTTGTTTCCATATATTATTTATGACATCACTGTAATTGCCAGTAATTGTAGGAGAATTCAAAGGAAAGAATTCTGAATGACCCCGAAAACCTTTTACAGAAAAAATCCCAAAATAATCGTAAAGAAATAGGACGTCAAGTTCTGAAGTTAAACCGTGAAACTGTAATGAAGATAAATGTGCAGATTCCATTATATCAAGTCGAAAAGAAAACAGACAAGCAACCTTGTAGTTCGGAGTTCGTACTTTTTTCTTCTTCCATTTTTTCCTTCTCCTCCTCTTGACTCGGAGGAGAATCGCCAAGTCATGGCATTGAATAGTGGATGATTATGGCTGCTTTTAATCATGGGGACGGAGGGAGGAATTATTCAACCGCGCTGATTATTTGCTTGACTCTCCACTATTTTAGCTTGATAGTCATTTAACTGAGATGCTAATCCACTTCACAAATGACACAGAAGTTAATTTTATAAAGTTATGCTTGGATTTTAGGATGAGGATGAAATTTAAAAACAAGTACTTGAGGTTTTTAACGAATATCAGCTGGTAATAATTATCATAATTTAATTAAAATTTCGTTTCCTAAATGACTTAGTGATGCAGTTATAGGAAAATATGAGTGTGTAACCAAATTTGTGGAAACTGGGATGTAAAGTTATTAATGATGATTACATATACTCAAAAAATAGCTTGTGGTCTTAGATTTATTAATGTAATTTTTTCTACAAGCGGCCTTTCTTCACAGGTCAGTAATCTCAATAATGAACCGGATGTGATGGCGGAAGTTCTCGTTAGAAAATATCTAATTTCTCTATTTATTAAAACCGAATAATTTATCTAGACTATATACTACGTCCTTCGCTCTCTCTCTCTCTCTCTCTCTCTCTCTCTCTCTCTCTCTCTCTCTCTCTCTCTCTCAAAGAACAGTTGATGTAGACATATTTTCTTAGTCTGAAGACTTGGCTTTTAGTCAAAATATTTCTTACAGCTATATTTTGATGGAAGTTTTGCTTCTTACTGTATTTTTTAAATTCATTCATTTCTTCATCAGTTTGCTTTATCATGGCGTTTACTTATCCTTTCGACGACCAAAATTTATACAACTGCATGTTGAAGGTTTTTCGGCAAAATAGTGAAGGAAATGGACATCACGAAGTACATTGTTTGCCAAGTGCAAAAACTTGGAGCTCAAAGTCATCATGGCGTGATGATCAAGTTACTCTACCAAGTTAAAGATCTATCCACCCTTTCATCGCTAGAGGCAATTGCCCTTGTCCCATCTTAATATCCCTTTGACTGAACAAGTCGGACCAAAATTGTTGTCATATATTACGTGAATCTTGCTTTTGCATCTTGTATTTCTCTTTCAGTCCCTTCCATTTAACACATATTACTTACTCTGGTCGTGATGTTCATGTCTGTTTTATAAAAGTTTTTATATCTGTTTTATAAATTTCCTTGATATGTTTTTTATGCCTCATTTTGTCCAATATATTAAGATAATATTATTATTTTATATATATATTCTATATATATATACATATATATATATATATATATAATATATATATATATAATATATATATATATATATATATTATATATATATATATATATATCGTAATATCGATTATAATGATTATTTGAAGAAACAGAAAACATTTACTCTATTTTTTACTAGCATCCCATGAGGCTCTAATCTTCTTTAGTTGTAACCTCCAGTTTATAAAGGAGGATAGAAGAACTAAATGAGATTTATGCTGCAACTGGAGCTTTTGTGATTACCACTGACCATCCAATGTCTGAGAAATCCTTTTGCCAGAAGAACTCAAGGTTTTCCTTGGACTCAAAGGGAACATAGAGTGTCTGTTGGTGATGAACTCCCCGTTTGATTATCATTAAATCTTAGATAAGAAAACATAGAAGGACATTATGTGATTTGATGTGCCACAAGTATACGATGGAATTAAAAGTTTAGTTCAATATTGAAGTAGCCCAATTTTCACTAGCTATTACCGGAAGCGAGTCAGAAGGTGCAGGTTCTATGAACTTGACTTGGCAGTACATATGAGATTTGAATATTTTCGTTCGCCTCTCTCTCTCTCCTCTCTCTCTCTCTCTCTCTCTCTCTCTCTTGTATTTTTTCTTTTTGTATTTTAATGCGCTATCTCTTGAGTGTTTCAGCCAGACCTCCGAATTTGTTAAAGAGGGCTAAGTTTGAAGCCTTTATTCCGTGGAACCCGGCGGTAACCACTCACCCGTGACCTAAGACGTTTACCTAATCAACCAATTGAACGTATCGAATCAGCGGAGGGCCAACGCGCCTTTGAGACATTTCCCCAGCTGTAGTACGTTCATGGTCTGAATGGAGGGCATGAAACCCACTTTTATAACGTTTAATTTATATACATTTCGACCATTTCGAAACTTTTGGAGAATCGATCATCCTTGTCATAATTGTGTATCTGACAAAAATAAATTCAGAACGAACGGGGAGAGGGTGATCATATTGTGTAATAGGGACGCGGGAAAAAACTTTTACAAACTGAAGTAATCTTGTAGTTACTATTGTAATCGTAAGAGAGAATCAGTGATTATAAACGTAAATGTCAAAACGACACAATGGTGCCCTACTTCTGGTTAGGTCCGTCACTGAACCCGAGTTTCCACCGTGTCAAATGGATGATCCGGTTAAACGTCCCAAAACTGGGAGCCAATCACAAACCTCAGAGACAAGGAGGGAAGTTTTCCCGTCTGATCATTCAGTGAACCAGAAGCTGCATGGTGTGGCAAATCTGTTGTTTCGTCTAACTTCCCGAGAAACGCATAAAAAAAAGTGATTAACGCTCTGCAGTAAGAGATCATTTCCTCTGGTAGTTTTCTATGAAACTCCTTTTGCAGAGACGCAATTGAGAGGTAAACTAAGAACGTGATATATTTTAATGCTTACAGGACACCTGCATTGGTTCCTTCTTAAAGATTCACTATCGAGCCTTTTCACTGTTGTAGATACAGTTCAAAAGGGTGTTTAATATAGGAAAATGCGTATCAGATAGCTGTGGGATTCCTCAGAAGTCAGCATGAGGAAGAGAACACTCGAGTTATATTCCAGCCCCCCCTTTTTTTCTATCAGTATATCTTACAGAAGTGCGCTGTTTCTTGAAGACTGGTTACGTTGGTCAGACTGAATTAGAACGTGCGCTGCAACCCATAGATTAATTAATGAAGATAATCATTGTTTTGGCCCGGACTCTGATGGGTAGTCACCATATATATTATATATATATATATATATATATATATATATATATATATATATATATATATATATATATATATATATATATATTAAGGAGCAGACTCGCAGAGTTCTTTTTGATGTAGTGATAATACTTTCGTGTTTTGCTGATGTAACCTCAGATCATCCTCGTTTCATATATCAGGATCCTGATGTCTTGAATAACATTGACCTGAGCCTAATCGAACAAGGTTGCGTTTCGTATAATCAGGTTACCATACCATCATAAGGACCTGATAAACGAGTTTAAGTAACAGCATGCTATTTTTAAGAAAAGGACATCTTGTGTTTGTAAAGGAGGCGATATGCTCTTCAAAGATTAGAGCACCAATAAGTGAAAGCATTGATCGACGTTAATAAATAGTGATCAAATGACAACTGTATAACGACGACCTTCATGTTCTGTGAGCACCAAATGGCTGGAACTTCAACGAAAGCCAGTATGGCTCCTGGAAACATTAAATGCAAGACTTTATGTCCAATAACAGATGAATTTAGATGATTTTATTCTGGTAATTTCTGAAAGAATCTTATTATTTTGGAATTTTATTTCATGTATAGGAATGAAAGAAATGTATTGTGTATGCTTTCATCATTTATGTATATATAATTTTGTGTGTGTGATCCCGTGGTAGGGATGTAAGAATACTACCACCGTAGGTCCTGCGTGTCGTAAATGGCGACTAAAAGGACAGCTGCTGCCTTGCAATCTTACATTTTGGTAAAAGGCTAGGTCCACCGCCAATAACTGTGGAAACTGCTGCCTTGCAATCTTACTTTTTTAATAAAAGGCTAGGCCCACTGCCAATAACTATGGTTGATGACAGCAAGGGCATGCGATCGTGAAAACCCCCTTTGCCAAACAATAAACCATGCCTGATGATGCCTTTGATAGAATGCAGGGGAGAAGACGCATCAGGCAACCGACCCCTTAGTGTAGGGATAGATGTGGGAAAGAAGAAGTGTGTGTATGTGTGTGTGTGTGTGTGTGTGTGAGTGAGTGAGTGTGTATGCATATATTAGTACATCAACAATAATATGGTAAATGCGGAATATTTTAGATAATAATGCGAGTGCCCAAGTATTCACCTCAAGTGGTCTTAAGCGTAAAAATCTATTGTTGTGAGAAAATCTTGGTACGAGGTGTTAGCAGGAAATGACTCGGACTTTTTCCCTCTGAGATTCCAAGAATTGTCTTTCTGCCTGTACTATCCCTTGCCTACAGACCATTCCATCGTATGAAATATTCCCTAAAACCGCCTTTCATTTTCAAATAATCCGGATTTAGTGATGCTACTATATGTCTGAAATATGGCACCCCTTTTCAGGTTCTATTACCAAGATTTGTTTCACTTTGGGATGCCTGAACTCAAGCAGTGAAGTGATTTCACATATATAAATCAAGATAACCGCGCTCCCCCCTCCCCCCCTCTCTCTCTCTCCTGCAATAAACAAAGCTGTGAATGCTTTTTATCTGCAGAGGTTCAGCTTCGTATTGCCTAAAGATTTGATTTTCCTGCGAATGCGTATTTTCCTCATGAAAGCAAGCAATGCTACCTCCATGGTTGGGTGTATGATCCGTTCGGCAAGGAAATGACCTACATTTCCAAATCAAAGATGGAGATGTCGAAGAAAAGGCACAAGCACCAGGGGAGACATTGGATGCTTCAGTTTGAGTCGTTCAGTGTGCAAGGAAAAATGAAAATGAGGTATTTTTCAGATAAAATAGCACATGTTTGTGTGATATTCATAAATCTAACATTAGATCAATTTTTGTTTTTGTCTACATGAGTTATTTCCATGAGGATGTTTTGTGAGCCGTAATAAAAAAAAATATTAACGCCCCAAAGAGGAAGTCTATTAATTTGGCTAAAGTAGCTTAATCGATGACCGCTCTTGGTCTTACAATAGTTCCTTAATTTTTTTAGATGTAGTCGTCTCTGAATAAAATGACAATTAGGCCTACATTCTACCTAAGATTACCCCTTTAAATATATTGTGATTTTCTTATGACACATTACGTTGTTAAAAAAAAAAGTTTACTTTAGAAAAAATCTCACTTAAGGTTCTTTGCAAAGTCCCTTCGGCCTTTAGCTGCAACCTTTTTCATTCCCTTTACATTATCTCCGTTCATATTCTCTTTCTTCCATCTGCCTTTCCATCATCACTAAAAATTGTTTCCTCCTGTTATCTCTTACTGTCAGTTTCCTTTTTAGCTTTTAGGCCCCAGCTCTTTGCCTTTGGCTTAAATTTATAAGTTCATGTGTATCCGCTATAGGAAACCTTGCATAAATAACTGTAAACGATGAAATGGTGACACCGACGGGTAATATTATTATCCAAATTAAGTCATATTAAGTGCCGTTTCTGATTTTTTTTGGTTTTGTTTTTGTTAATGCACTCCCATGAATGACTTCATATTAGTCACGAAATCAAGATTTTATGTCCATAATAGCATCCTTTATAAGTGCTCTTCTTTTTTTTATTTTTAATTCAGTAAATGAATATTCGTAAAAATTAGGATTTTACATTAAAAAGTTAACATTTGTGTATTAGAGATACATGAAATTCCTACGTGTTTGAGTGACCAACGTACAGCAAGCATAGTTTATGACTAATGGTTTATCTCTTCATTTGTAAATTGATCTATAAATAACAACAGTATTGCCAAGCTTTGAAGAACCACCGTTGAGTCCACCACACAGACTCGAAGAAAAAATGTTGATGAAGGGAAATGGTCGTTGTTGTTGACACGACGTCAGTGAAAGTAACCACAATGGTTACCTGTAATTATGGATCTAACTCACACGCCTGCACAAAACGTTGATTTTTTTCCTTTTTACTGAATGTTCGTTGCGTTTCTTAAAGTAAATTTTGCTTAACAAAATCATTTTTAGATTTCTGCTCACGTTTGACGCCCGTGTTTCTGACTTCCTGATTGATTGCGATAAAATCTTAATGACAAGTAACTGTCATAACTACGCTTTGGCGTTTCCCTGATATAAGTGCTCATCAGGCATGAAAAAACTATGAAGACAAATATTTCTTTACCTCGACTGTCGTAATGATCGCAATCACAAACCCGTTAAGATGGTACATCTCTCTCTCTCTCGCTTTATGTTTTTTTCAAGGTTTTATACTTTAATACTAGTTTTTTTTTATCTATGTCTGGAAGACGACAGATTTTGTCCTTTACGAAACCCGGAAATATAACCAAACATTTGGTATTTATGATTTTGGCCATTATTCCAACCGGCGCCTCGTCGTCCTAAAAAGACAGAAAACCCGACGGCGAAAGATCCGAAAGTAAGATGAGAAAAGCGAGGCGCCTGACCCGGTGATCCTCCTCTCCTACGAGAGGCAGAAACGATCAGTAGAGGAACTGCGCAACCGCGCATAATGAGCCTT
>NC_061107.1:137095736-137113236 GCF_015104395.2 Macrobrachium nipponense | reverse complement strand
GGCAGAGCCTATCAGCGATACTGAGGTTGATCACCAAGACGATAAACGTGAGTGGCTGGCGGATACTTAAACAGTGAACATCACACTGCGCAGCCTGTGTCGAATGTCCTTTTTCTAAACACGGGAGACTTCATTGAGGGCCTTCAGGATTCTTATAGAAGCCAAGTCTAGTGAAGCTTAAGGAAAATCTCCTGGATCTGTTGCCAGTGATGTACTATCTTGGTTAATTTTCACTCTTTCTGATTTGTAATGTTTGTGTGTTGATTTCCGTTCGTTGAATTCCTAATCTTTATTTTGACTGTGCTGATTGGTATAATTGAGTTGCATTATATATTTAGTACAGCCATGATGATAGCCATAAGTAATGGCTAAAACAGCTGTCAACACAGCAGTTAAGTAAACGGAGCAACACAGCAGCAATTTCTGACTTTTCCTTCAGGATTTAAACCCTGATGATAGTAAGAAAAATAGAAACTTTGAGTAGTGTTAGATTCCACTTGTGCACCAGCTTTCAATGGTAACTGCCTCCGAGAAAAACGATAAACGATGCCATATATATATATATATATATATATATATATATATATATATATATATATATATATATATATCGAGCTACAATGTCCTTTAATATCTAATTCGCTCTACCTCGGAATTAATATATTTTCATATATGCTTAACCGAAGGGGAATTTTTTCTCGATAATAGATTTACCTGTACTTGGGCGCGAACGCAGGTACATTATAAATCCAGGAACGTCAGTGGAAGCTATACCACTCAAACCACCGCGAGAGGTGGTTGAGTGGTATAGCTTCATGACGATTCCTGGATTTATAATGTACCTGCGTTCGCGCCCAAGTATAGGTAAATCTATTATCGAGAAAAAATTCCCCTTCGGTTAAGCATATATGAAAATATATTAATTCCGAGGTAGAGCGAATTAGATATTAAAGGACATTGTAGCTCGATATATGTATATGAATCACGGTAATGTGATATGACTTATATATATATATATATATATATGTATGTATGTATGTATATATATGTATATATATATATATTATATAAAGGCGACGATAAGCAATAGTTTCATTTTAGGATAAACGCTAGTCTTATACATGAAATAAGTTCCTTAAGGAATTTCATTCCCTCCATAATTGAAATGAAAATGTGGCTTGAATTTTATTCGTGCTTTGTGAAATAAATTCATAGCTTCAAGTTTTCCAGGAAATCATGTTATGGTTTTTTTTTTTATAGGTTTCATAAATACTTTCACTCTGGTGGTCTCGTCTTCTGAGAGCATATCGCCTCTCTTGCAGTCTCTTAAACCCATTAGTTCAGTTTATAGCAACAGTTTGGTTGCCGGGGACGCCATTGTTTGTTAACAGGTTGTGAATTTATTTGGTAAACCCACTCTTGTCTGTATGTTCCATAATTTTGCTTGAGTGCTCATCCGACAGTTCATTTTCACTATTACCATGCTTTTAGTGGCAACTATATGTCGTTCAGAGAGAAAAATGGGAAAAATCATCCACTATACACTATGATAATTCTCTCTCTCTCTCTCTCTCTCTCTCTCTCTCTCTCTCTCTCTCTCTCTCTCTCTCTCTCTCTCTCTCTTCAAAATAGCTGGAAACATAAGAAACTTTAACTACTATAGCGACATCATTATGACTGGGAAACATAATACTACCTCCCAGCTGAGTCATAAAATTGAAATTAATTTGTACTGAATGGTATCTCTCTAATGAACTAAGCCTATGCAGATCACGCAGTCTAAAATCTGACAGAGGGTCAAAAGTATTTAGAATCACTTTATAAAACTTTCCTCTTCGTTTTTTTAAATAACATCAGAATATGATACTTTGCCAACAATCATTTGCTGGTGATTGGTTTGGAATTGTAAACTCTCCTCTGCATGAGACTTGACGTACTTTGTTATATATCAACAGAAGGTGTTTGCAGCCGTAGTAGTATTTTCCTCTGATTAACGTACTGTTCACGCAAGGTTTGACTTTTTTTTTTTTTTTTTTTTTTTATTGCGCATTAATGCATGCATCTGCGCTTAATGAATGGACATATATATATATAATATATATATATATATATATATATATATATATATTATATATATATATATACATATATATATTATATATATATATATATATATTATATATATATATATACAAACGTATGTCTGTACATGTTTGTGTTGCGTGTAACTGTGTGCGTATGCATGTATGTATGCGTTTGTTTTTAGTAAGTAATTATTATATTATTATTATTATTATTTTTATTATTATTATCATTATTATTATTCAGATCGTGTACTCTATTCATATAGGAAAAGCTTCCAAAGAGCTTGGTATCCATTTGAAAGAAGTAACAGAAGGTGATGTAAGAAAGTAAGTAAACTTTTAAAATACCGGGAGAACTATATTAGGGCAGAAATGCGTTGCTCCTTCGCTGAAACTTTAGAGGTTCCAGATCCACGACATCCTCTGGGAGACTGTTTCGAAGTCCAACGAATAAAGGACCTTTGCAACAGAGAAGTTTGGAGACAACGCACTAGAAACCTTTTTGAAAAACAAATGGGAGAAACCATTCTCAACTACGCTATCAAGGTGTTGAAGAATGTTCTTATTATTCCCAGAGAGAAATGTAACTTTTGCAAGAGTAGATTCAGGACAAGTATCAGGGATAGGGACATCCTGAACTGATTGCTTACCCTCAAAACCTCGACTTGAGTCATTACTTCAAGTTCCCTCTTTATTCTCCAACATTTTTTCAGTGTGGTCCATTTTCCTAGAGAAGTTTTTCATAACTTCTTTATTCATGAACTCTGCCATTTTCGTTTTTAGAGTTCTGTTTTGCATTCACGCAGTGACTCTTAAATGGAACTTTATAAACAAAATTAGGTGACGTGGATCAGTATTCAGCATATAATAGATGGGCATGTTCGGGAAACATGTCTCATGTCTTCCACGCCAATGACTGAATCCCTCATTCAATCTAGTGCATCTAATTGTTTTCACGGATTTGGAGGGTTTAGGGTAAAAAAAAAAAATGACTATTCCTGAACACAAAAAGTAGAATCACAAGCCTAATGATTTGGAAGATGTAGTGGTGATTTTTCACCACCATGAAATTCCAAATCTATGCTCGGCATATCAGCAGAGATGACAGCAGTAGCGTTACCTTTTGCGTTTAAATCTTGTAAGTCTTTGGTTCTATTATTTATATATATTGTTTTTCCGCATCTGGTTGTCGACAACATCCCGTGACATTTCTCTCGTAAATAAAATGCTAACTGTGATTTAGACATTATCAATATATGTCCTAATTGTTAATCTTCCATAGGCTTTATTTTAATGTAGAATTTTTACTACCGCCTTTAGTCTGGACTTCAAATGGTAATGCGTGCTACTCTTCACGAAAGACGCCAGCACCCACGTTGTTAAGTGTCCTTATCAAATGGCAAAGCAGTGAGCACCTGAAGTCTTTTATACACAGAACCATCCCCTTGTTATTACTTTACTCTTGACTTGCTGTCAAGTGAAGTTTATCCATTTATTTTTTATTATCTAACGGACTGCTCATTTTCTTGGATATATTCATTTGTTTATTTAATTCGGAGCATTCTGAGGAAGCTCCGTCACGCAAGTTATTGGCTTCTTTGCCTTGTTGTTTCACGTGATTCTCTCCGTTATGAGTAATAGCATTACATTTCAACGAAGCAAAGTATCAGTTCCATTTTCTGTGTCAGTTGTCAATGATCAGGTTACTCAGCAATAATAGCAAGCGTTAACTTTCACAGCACGATAGTGAAAATCACTATCCGACCCATTCTAGAGGCATCTAAAGAATAGCCTTCAGAATTTAGATTATGAAGTATCGTAAAAGACTAGCAAACCATTCTTGAGTGCGCCACAAATTTATCTTGCATGCCACTGGCCATTTATACTTAATTAGGCTGTACCTGGTTGATTCATAATTCCTGTAGTCTGTTGTTTGTGGAAGGTAGAAATAGCAGTAACCAAGTCAGCATTTTCTAGAATATGACGCATGATACTGATCAATATCAAGTCTTTTTCTGACAAGATACTAAGTAAGGTCCTCCTTGACAACCCCAACAGAGATTGAAAAAATACAAAGTAACGCGTACAGCAATAAAAAATTCAAACCGTATCATTGTACGCGTGACTGAACTCCTAGGAAGAATGGGTCTCTCAGCAATGACGGTTTGTCAAGGAAAATCAATTTCCATTCTCCATCAGTAATCTTCTGTATCCATGTTATTCAGTAACGCTTTCTTTAGCTCTGTTGTTTATGGGAATTTTCCAAGAGATTTCTAAGACTTCTGAGAAGCGCATTCATGACTTGTTTTATGTCTCCTTTTGGGAATTCCAAAAAGAAACGGCAACTGTTAATGGGAATGGAAATGATAAATTCACCAACTTGAAGAAAGAAGGTTTTAGACTAGAGTGGAAAACTGTTAGTGTGGCCATGGAAGGAAAGAAAGCCACCAAACTGAGCGATCTGAAGATTGTTGACCTCCACAATGAATTTGAGAAGTGATGGCCTGGAGGGTGCAACGTGAACTGCCAAAGCTTCCATTTAGCTCTAAAGAACAGTGACCAAGAAAGACTAATCATCATTTTGTTATTTATTTACTGTGGCTTCAAGATTTTGCTCACAGGAAAGATGGATTATTTTAAGGAAAACATCTTTGAGAGTATTAGGCTAATTGTTTAGATGCCAAGGAAAGTTCCTGGACCCATAGCTTCGATATATCTATTCCGCATACATCCTTACATCCTTTTGCTTGCTTTAGTTTTAAACAGCTGCTTTCTTTTGTTTCAGATATCGAGACACAAGATGTGGGCTGCCCTTTGGGCAGCTCTGTGGGCCTGGGCTGCTGCTCAGTACATCGGAGAAGAGAACCTGTCACCTATCCAGCAAACTGCGGTGTAAGTTGACCTTTTCATCATATTTATCACTATTGTCATTTGTTTAGCGGCTTTTGCTTCATAATAATTCCTGTGATTATTTGTCGGTTGACGTTTTGTATTATTAAAAAATTTGTTCTTTTGCCCAAAGATATAAAATTTTTCCTTGACTTATTGTTCTGGATTTTAGAAGTTCCTCCTTTCCTCGATCGTGGTACTTCCTAGTCTTAACTAAGAAAGGCTTTCCGCTAATTCTCTTTACATTTATCATATCTTCAGCCTTTCCATTTGAAACGAAAGTGGCGATATTTTCTACAACATTAAGTTTGTGCAGAGCCTTCCAGTAGATTTGAACTTTTACCAAGAGTCTACAACATAAATTCATTTGTGATTTGCCTATTCAGGTTATTAAAGTTTTTGCGTTCGGGTTTTGTGAAACAATTATGTATCAGTTTGATATGACAAGAGGTAACTTAGATTATGATGTTTTTCCTATTATCTGAGTAAAATACTACAGACGTTTTCCTCTCATTATCCTGATTAACTTGATCATTTTACACGTAATGACATTGGTTGCTGTGACACTAGTTTATCAAGTAAATACATTCGGTACTTTTTGCTGATAAACCACCTCCCATCTCTTTGAAAATATTTTTAACTCAGATTATGCCTAAGGTATGTTACACACACACACACACACACTCATATATATATATATATATATATATATATATATATATATATATATATATATATATATATATATATATATATATAATTTTGTGTGTGTGAAGTATGTCGTTGTGTGTTGTGTGAATATATTTCTATTACTGTAAATATGTCATTTTTATTTGTTAGTATTTTTTTTTTCACTAAACTTATGATTATTTGCTACTGAATATAGAAAATTCCCTATGAACGTTTCACGACATTTACTTGAATTTACTTTTCTGTAGACTTTCACAATTATTCTGCACATACTAGTTATTGGTAAGATGTCAGTAATGATGATTATGAAATCACAAGAGTTCTGACTTTTGTATGCTATTATTATTTTATTTATTATTATATTAATTATTATTATTATTATTATTATTATTATTATTATTATTATTATTATTATGTACTAGATATAACAGTGATCGTTTCTGGACACACCCAGAATGAGCTCGTTCCTCTGCGTGTTCAAAGTTCCTTAATCTCATCTGTTGTGAGCATTACGTCAGAAATGCAAAACCTTAACAGTGTTTGTAATGCATCAAACTGAGTTTAAAAGAATGCAATTACTATTCTTGGAAACTTTTAATTGAACGGCGAAAAATGAGAGCCGTGGAATGCTTATTGTTGACGTTCGTGTATCATCGACGCCCGTGCCAAGCACATCCGCCATGCATCGTGTGGCACCGCCATCCAGCACCCACTCGACCATCCCCATCCCCACCCCTAGACCCGACCTACCAACACCACCACAACCATCCAACCCCTCCTCCTCCTCCCTTCACTGGCACCCATCACACGAGGTAGTGAAAGTTCCTACATCTCCCGACAGAAAGTCCTTGACCAGAACGCTGGAAGAAACTCACCAGAAACGTTCGCACCTCAGGAAGGAGGCTTCGTTCTAGTGACTTTCACTTTCGCTGGAAGGAAAAGGGGTGCGACAGCTGGCCAGCACAGTTTCCTCCCACATTTCTCGCAAACAGCAACTATGCAGCAAAGACATAAATCGTAATATTCGTGAGCGAATCCTGTATAAATGCACACGAGTCGTTCTCCAAGGTAGAATGTCTGTGCATTAGTGGTAGAGTTCCAAGCTCTGTGATTCAGAGCGCTTTACTCGACATAGTAATTGTCTGTTAATGGCTCCTTCACTCCCATGTTATTAAGACATGACAAAGCGGTGATTTCATAGCTTTATGTCTTAATGAATAAGAAGGCGCCACTGTTTAAGAATGGAATTGGATAGACTTACTTAGACACACACATGCATATATATATATATATATATATATATATATATATATATATATATATATATATATATATATATATATATATATATATATATATATGTATGTGTGTGTGTGTATAACTGTCAAGGGTGAGATAATTTATGAAAGAAACTTTGTTAAATTGTAGTTAAATGTAACTATAGAGATAATTGGTTGAAGGGGTGTGACAGTAATGATTTTTAACTGGAAACTCTACTAATTTTGTTAATGAATATTATATATATATCTATATTGTATATATATATATATAATATAAATATATATATATATATATAGTATATATATATATTATATATTAGATTATATATATATTATATATATATGTTATATATATTATATATATATATATATATTATATATTATATATATATATAATATATAATATAATAATATATATATATATGATATATATCATTCGATAAAAGTAGAGGCTAGTCCCCATCGTGTAATAGGTGAAGAGGCGGAACAGCTCAAGACATCGGGTTATTGTGGCCAACGTTTCAAGACTGTGTGTGTTTAAGCGCTCATAGGTACATTGTCTGCCATTCACTGGACAACTATTAATAAAAACGCAAATTACCACTCTTTGCTTTGAAGCTTTTATAACGAAGATATGTTAGATATTGAAAAAAACTGAACATCTTTGTAAGAAATGAAATTCAAGTATGGATGTAAATATAAAATTGTTGAAGGAAGTAGATAAGCTGAATAAACGCTCATTTACAGTAAATAACTGAAAGTACTTTATTAGGTGAAGTGCGTCGGTAAATGAATTCTGGATCAGTATGGCTTAGCTAGATAAAAAAAAAAAATTAACTAAATCTTGAACATTTTCACCAAAGTTAGAGTTGCAAATGTACACCCAGATAGCCTTTTAATTACCTAAAATTTACACATAACGTAATTATTTAAAGCCAGGGACGCAGTGTTACCATGCGAAAACACCACAGGCGGATGGACAGATGGAAAAAACAGAGTATAGTTCATAATTTACTACGCTTTTCTGCTGCTTTCTTTCCCAAGTGTGAACTGCACACCATCCCTGCATGTCCGTTAAATTCCCGTTATCAGTTATATTTCTTTTAGATTTAGATTCCTCTTTCATTGTTGTATTCAAACCTTATTTTGTGCCTATTTTTGTGTTCTGCGTTTCCTGCTGGAGGCTATCAACATTATTTTAGAAGTGACGCTGTCTCCATTTAACACTTACTTGTTTTTTTAGGTTCTGTTACCAGGAAGTCACTCTTGTTGGAGAATATCTTGAAACCTGTCCCTTGTTTTTTTCTTTAGTATCCCTCACGATTTGTCCATATTATCTACCCCTACTCAAAATTGATCAATATATATTTTGATGTTTCTGATAGATAAAAAATTTTATTTTCATTGCCAAATTCGCTGTCCATTTACATTAATTTTTGCTTTAAGCCTTGTATAGTTTGTAAATATTTCTGAAGAATTTCTACTTGAATTGGGCATCATAGTTTATTTTCCCTTATAAACCTACAGTGGCTCTGACGAAAGTTTTCCTTTCTGTACAATTTCTCTTTGATTGTACAACCCCCTTCTTCTCTAAAGTAGCTTCTTTTCTCCCTTGAATATCCTACAGAATCTTTGTCTTCCCAGTTTTGGCCATTTTCCTTTTAACCTCTTGACACAGCGAACCCGGTAATTTTTATCATTCCAGTGCAAATCGCTCTAAGGTTTTTTTCTTTAAACTTTTCAACTTCGCCGTGTGAATTCTTTGTCTCTCTTGTGTGCTGTGTTTTGAGTATTCTAATATATTCGTTTTTCCCATATTTCATTTACTCCTTCTCTGCCTTCTCTGGTCTTGAACAGTATTTCCAAATACTAGAAGTTTATGGCAACTCTCTCTCTCATCATTGCTCCAGGGGTTGTGTGTGTGAGTTAGGGGACTCAGATGAGGGTTAAAGACGTCAGTTTTCTCCAACTTGAAAAGATAGATTTAGACTTTGACTCTAGAATCGAATGCAGACGTCGTTATATGTCCAAACAGATCCTTGCATTCTGATCGTGATCTGTGCTCCATATTCGCCCTAGGCCAATTTATTTAAGAAAAACGGTGAGCGTCTTCGTAGCATCTTCTTATGGTGGGCTGATTCATCTAAAAGGAAAAAAAAGTTTTAGCATGTAAAATCTCTTGGAGTGTGCCTTCCATTTTTTATGAGTGTGATGCAGTTTTGCATGCTATGAATATTCTCACATATTTGCTTGCATTTACGCATACATATCACGGCAACACCCATACCGATGAAGATTAACGAAGCCCACGACATGTGTATGAGTTTTGCGGTTTAATAAAGCCTTACGTTTCAAAGGACTTAATTCATAATTCTCTCTCTCTCTCTCTCTCTCTCTCTCGTCAAGAGGAAGGTTGTCTGTACTGTATATCAATATTCCCTTTACTAGGTTTCGTTGTCAGAGAGACACTATGCTGTCATTAGGTTTTCTTAGTTTTGGTCATATAAAGTTGGATGTCTCATCAACTGGAAACTGACTTAGGTAAATCCTTTAGTAAAAAAAAAAAAAAAGCCAAATACGAGCAACAAGGAATAACACTATACAACCAGGCCAGATAAATTGATTTTTCATTAGAATTGCTTTTTAGGCGAGAGTTGTTAGCATTAAAGCTTGTTATTATTATATATAATTTATGTAATCTAACTCACGCTATTTCCTTTGAACACAGAATCGGCGGAGCATCAAGAGACTTGGACAAAATTGGGCCGAAAATATACACCAACCGAACGAATACAACACTGAACTGCGCCTCTGGATCAATGCTTGTCGATGTCGAGTTTAATGAACCCTTCTTTGGCATCATTTATCCAAATGGCTCGAGAAACTCCGCTTGCCGCGTCCAGGGCAACGGCAAGACGAAATACCATCTGGACCTGCCGCTCAAAGGTTGTGGAACCGATAGGGTGAGTAACAGTCATATCATATCGGTATGGGAGCATTATGTAAATTACAAACATTATTACTAGCTATTTGTAGTATTAGTAGAAGTAGTAGTAGTAGTAGTAGTAGTAGCAACAACGTTTTCTGAAAGATTCATTAGTAGTGGAGTTTTGGGCATAACTCTTAAATAAATGTTATTATTGCCTTTCTTGGATTACAATGGAATGGTAAACATCCTGTGAATATTGTCGAGTGTAAGTTATGCTGTGAACTATCCCAATACATCACGATTGTTCTTCCAGGTCGAACGCCGTGTGTTCGTCAACAACATTATTGTTCGATTCCATCCAGGCCTTGAGCTAGAAGGTGATGAAGTCAAGACCATAATCTGTCGTTATCCAAGTCCTGAAGTCATGGCTCCCCCCGGCCCTCCTGTACCCATTATGTAAGTTAAGAATAGTCTTTGTCATAAAATACCAATAGATATTTAATCAAAAGTATGTAAACATAGAAGCCTGCTAGTGTCCTTATGCCATGAAGAAATTCAGGTATTGTGTGACCATTATTGATGATGTGGGTAGTAATTCTAGTAGTAACAGTTTCATTCTTTTTATTCTTTTAGTGCTCCTCCAGTTGCAGCAACGGTTCCACCACGTGTAGGTGAAGTAGAGATCTTACTTATCATCTGTGCCATTTTGTTTTTGGCACTTTTGTTAGTCGGGATGGCATGCTCTTACACCTGCCTTAAAAAACGCAACATCAAGCTCGTTAGAAGACGTCCTATGTCTCTTGGAGCTCCATCAGATATCACCAAAGTTTCTGGATCCCTACTCTTCGACGGGGTCAAGATTCCTCGAGCCCATGCCACATCTACATCAGACTCTGACACCGCTCTTGTGTCTCAGCCTGATACTCTGCCATCTGATTATCCCTCGGATCCACCATCAAGTGGATCAGAAGTGGAAGAGCTAGATATCATTGAGCGCAGGTCTTCTGAAGCATCTGTACGTCTCCAAGAGGAAACCATTCAAGCGTTCTCAAACCAGGCATTTATCATGGAAGAGGACAGATTATCTTCAGTTTACTCAGATGCCATGTTGCAGAGTGATGCTGAGATGATAACAGCTGCTCAGGTGATCAAACCACCAATGCCCTCCTTCATGGTGAGGGTAAAACGTGCTCCAACTCCTCCAAGAACTCCTCCCAAGACTCCTGAACCTGATTACCCTGTCATGCTTGCTCATGCCCAGTCTTTGACAACAATTCTAGAAAGAGATGAGAGTTTCCGTGCTGAAAGTATACCTGGTTCTGAACATGCTCTTCTTGTGTCAGAAGCTGAGGACTTGATTCCTCCACCTCACATCATTCCACCTCCTGAGTATGCTCTTGTTCAAAGAAGGATTCAAGAAATCCCTGCTCCACCGCCACCACCCTCTGAATACAGTTCAGTGGCACGTTCTGTATCTGAACACGATCTTGAAGTTGATGTGCGTCCTCCGCCTATAAGACGAGATATCCGTCTTATTGAAAATGTAAAAAATATCACTACTGAAACCACAGATATTCAGGAAACCGTAGAACGAACAGGAAGACGATATATGGTTAGGCGCCCCCCCTCAGAACCTGAGTCAGAATATCCCTCAGAGGCTGCTGAACCTACAGAGATTATAGAAGAGCTTCCAGTTGTACCCAGACAACCTGAAATCACCAGCCATATTGTTGACGATCGGCATGTATCTACTATCACAGAAACGCATACCACTGAGGATATTGAACGCCACCGTCGCTTCATCAAGCAGGTAAGGACCACTTTTTCTTATTCTAATGACTAGATGAGTAAACAAAAAAGCATTTGAATACAATATCCCATGACTTATAAATAAATAATTTTCGTTTCTTTATTCCTCCAGTACCATGTGAAGCCCAAGGCATTACCGCCACCCAAGTGGAATGTTGCTATTCGGCACTATCCAGGACCTAAATATGCTGATGAAGTTGAATCTTCTGGCCCAGAATGGGAGGGCTATAGTGAACCAGGTTCAGATGTATTCCGTCAGCATTTGTATCAAGCAGATGAAGACCATTTGAGCCAGATAGAAGTAGAAGCTCTCGAACATCCTCATCCTCCCAACTGGAATGTGCTACTTCGTGTATTGGAACCTCCGCCTACAGAAGAAGCTGTGCAATATGTGCTGACCAAAGAGGACAGGGAAAAATGGAGGCAAATCATTTGCACTGAATCGACCTTACGAACAATGTTGACCCATGCCATTGTCAGGGAAGATTACGAACGCATCCGCCATGATCAGAGGTATGAGATAAACACTTTGCTTTTATAGTCGACCATTTCAAATGATTTCAATTCACCATGCCTCCCTTGTAATGCCAAATGGCCCGTGTGTCCGACTTCCGTTGTCCGACCTCTGTAGAGTGGAAAAGCGCTTTCATTACAGTTGTATCCCATCCCCTACTTATTTATACTATATTCCATCATTTGGCCAAATAAGCTCCAACCCAACGCCATGTAGTCGTTGATTTACATTGCATTAATTAGTATTCATACAAAATATCTAGTAAACAGTAATTTCAATAATACTAATAAAATCAGTAGGACTAAGCAATAATTGCGTTGGCATCATCATGAAAGTTCATCACATTGATTTCAGTAGAGATATTACTTGTGCGTTAATTTTTTGTACTCTTTAATATGATATCCGAAAATCCTTTTCATTTCCTGAGAATAATTGTACGTAAAAACTTAAATTTCCCTCGTGACTTCTTCCGAAGAGCAATCTTTTGAAAAACGATATCCGGTATATTTTCTTTCTTGCCTTGTCACATTTCTCTCATCACTACAGCAATGGGTGGTGTGAATTTGTGTTTTTCCAAGAACATAGTTATTCTTTCCATTACAGCTAGTAGTGATTTGTCAAGTTCCCAACGATGGAAAAATCTGAAAAACCAAATTGCAGAAATGAGAATATGAAATTTTAGATAATTTGCATAAACTTGAAAAAGTATTGGAGACGTGAAACCAACCATTCTGCATCATAGCACTGGGATATTATACCTACATAAACCTAAACTGAATGGCCCCTTTTTGTCCCCGTTTCAGATACGAGAAACTGTTCGAACCTAAGAAGTGGGACGTTATCATTAGGATTCTATCGCCACCAGGCATGCCTCATGATCGCATCGACTCCTCCTCAGAAGCTCCCTCAGCTTCCGATACCGAGAGTCTTCCTTCAAGGGATGGACGAAGGTTAGTAAGAAAATTGGCACCACTGTAACAGCAGCGAGGTTCTACGAGAGATCTTGTGGTGTAAGAACATACCGTGAAGCTGCTGCTGGTTGAACGAATATTCGCAACTTTGTTTCTTCTTTTGCTTTGGGTAAAATGGGCCTTAATTTCATGTCCTGAAAATTTAAGAATAACAGAAAATGTATATTATCGTCATATTCTTTTTATTCCCTGAGATTTACTATTGTTCCATGGGTATGTCAAGGATATTTTTTCATAAAATTCTTTTTATCCTGCGAATCTTTTATAATCATGGAAAAAATTTAGTTTTTTGATCACTTGGAGTGCTTTTATTGAAAAAATTTAGTTGTTCGGATTACTTGGAGTGCTTTTATTTTATTTTCATAAAAAATTTTTATTCTGCGAATCTTTTATAATCATGGAAAAAATTTAGTTTTTTGGATTACCTGGAGTGCTTTCATTATAATATTGTGCACATTTCTTTTATATTATTTCGAACCTTCTGTTCTTACATTTAATAGGCTTATTCACATCTCATAATGATTTCTATCGAAGACAAAACTCACTGTTTTCGAAATTGACATATCTGTCTGTCTGTCTGTCCATGTCTCAGGTACCGCAAGAACGAGAGCGGCCCAAGTGGTCGTCGACCGTCACTTCCTCCACTGTACGAGTATGACTCTGAAGGTAACCCAGTTATCGTGCGTCGTCCTGGACCTCCTTCTGCTCGTTCTCGAAGATCATCGAAGTAAGTGTTGCTTGTAAATCTCGTGAGTGTCACTCATGTTTTGAATTGTGGCTTTTTGTGTGTGGTAGGTGTACTCTAGTTTACGCTCACGTTCACACCAAAACGAAGATGAAAGGAAAATAAATCTCAAAATTCAAGTGTTGTTAAGAGTTTGCAAAAAGCTTTCACATTCCGGGTAGGACTTTAGGGGTTATACATTGCACAACACATTGTTGATAATATGATCTTTGTCCTCCAATTCTTTAATTAATCAGCCTCATCATAATAGTAAGGATTCACGTCCTTAAAGATCTTAATAACATCTTTAGTTCAAAAGAACAATTTGAGTGGAAATCTCAATCACTGCATCGTGTAGTAACCTTTAAAATTACCAGATTCTTAGAGCTTATCTTTCTCTACAGGTCAAGCATCCACTCAGGAATTGACGTTCGTTCGGTGACTGAGACTGAAGTGAACTTTGCCAGAGCGGATACCTGGAGTGAAGCAAGTGGACCTAGCATGGCTAGTGGTGCTCGTTCAATCGCTGATCGTTCACAGCCGGAAACGACCTACACTGTGCCTGTTCTGCATGACGATGAGTATCCTGACACTGATTTCGATGACCGCATGTCATCCAGGACTGGAAGGTCTCTGGCTCGATCTGCCTCTGAGTTCACAGAGGACTGGAGACATCATGTGAGTCAGTTATGACTTTTAGGTCTTGGGAGGTATTTTTATATCAATGAGCTGCAGATATTGACATTTTCAAGGATAGTAAGATTTTTACAAGATGACGTCTTAACATTTTGAAATATTTTTTTGGAACATTTAAAATGCTTTTTTGGAAAATCATCACCGGATGCAAACATGTATTCTTTAAAATTACTTCACTTATGATTTTTGGCCGTATAAAGCATGTTTAAATATTGCCTCTTTTATCATCATGTGCAAAATTAAGAAGAAATAAGGTCTGATCTACTTTGCACAGAAAATATTTTACCGTCTTTTTCAAGTTTCGTAAAAAATTTTCATATGTTTTTTTTTTATCACGAAATTTTAATAAAATACCTAGATATATAGACTGTAAATTCATATAACTGAACCTTCCGAAGTAGAAGTCAAGACAGTTTTAATTTCCACAACCACAAATATTATTTAAATTTCATTATAGTCTTGCCTTTTAAGATATATAGATGCTGAAAACAGAAAACATTTTAGTGAGATATACAGATTTAGGTATTATCCACTAATACAAACCGAACAAACAATTTACCCATGCACGATTCTTATCATTGCTTAAAGAAACGTTGCAGATTACATAATACTATATAAATTCACGTGCAGTTTATGAAGCAGCAGTTTTTCTTGAATTGTTTAGTTTACCTAAACATATCTGGGATATATTTGCTGAGACGTTTGATGAGTTGTAGATTCACACTTGATGTATATACTTATAATAATTTTCCACATAACTGGATTTCATAGTATTTAATTAATGAAACAAGAAATATGGCTAAACATTAGTGTCAGGTAACAATGTTTCTCTGTCATCCCCAGGAACCGAGTGACAGGTACTCTCACGTGTCTGCCTCATCTGGTGATAGCAAGCGTAGGCAGCTAGAGCGCTCAACATCAGAGTTCTTTGAGGAACCACCCCACTTCAGTGATGTGATGACTTCACCTGATCATTCTCCTGAAGGTTCTCCTCGTGCTTTAGCCAGGTTCCAGCATCATGAGTATCGTGACTACCATGAGCACGACTACAACAATCAGCAGTTTGGTCGTCATTACACCACTGATGATGTGGTACAGGGTGGTTACATTCTGCACACGGAAGCCAGCTCTCGCCATCATCAGCAACGAAGAATTGACCACCACCGATCTGATCGGTCCACTCATTCAGGCCGAGAAGAAATGTATTCCGTAGCTGAAACTGAAGTTTCTGGATGGGCTCGCAAACATTAGAGCTGTCTCATTTGTTTGATTAGCTTTTAGAAAGCATAAGAAATGAAGAATCAATCAAGTGCCTTCGAATGAACCCACAACTGCATGATTTTTTTGCCTAGGAATGCTGTGACAAATATATCCCCTCAATAAGCTTATGGTGGAATATAACAAATAACACCAAAGCCATGCTAATAGAATGCAGCTAAAGGACTCCGTTAGTATATATGATAAGATGTTTTCAAGGTTTTAGGAGCCGGATAATATTAACTCCCTGTAGTGATCAGGACACTACTGTTTAACTGACAACTGCCTTAAGCAGCGAGTGTACCTTGCTAATACATTAACATTTGACATGCAAGAGGGTTCATGAGCAACATGCGACTAACTTATTCAGTGTAATGTGTGTGTATGTGTGTGTGTGAATGTGTGTTTATGCCTAGCGCTTGGAAAGCTGCTGCCCTGCACCTTGAAGTTGAAGGTGGAATACGCAAATAAACGCTAGATTTTGAAGAGTCACTCGCCTTCAGTGCTTGTGAGTTTTGCCTACTAATCCAAGAGGGACACTTTACAGCGGCAATCTTATCAACCCCCTCGCATGTACATAGGAAGGTCAGAATAATGTGTCTGTTGAAAGCTTTCCTCCTCTGATGTGAAGACTTGAAAGCCACTCCATGGAAGACAAGGAATACATGCCAGCCAACATTTTAAGAATTTGGTCAAAAGATACTTATGTGACAAAGATACCAACAGTACACATACATTAAGGTCCTCACAGTAATAAAATCCTAGTCATTCTGTGCGGGACTGACCTACATCAATGACAGTGAGGGGGTGCTAGGACTACCGCTTCACAACTGAGGGAAACGAACTGCTCTATACAAGAATTCATTGCACCAGTTCTATGGTGGTCATTGGCAAAAGATTTTCAGTATAAAGAATGAGTAAGGAAATATTAACTTTTTTCCGAAAATGATGGTGATTAAGGCCCCGAGCACACTAGCCACTCTGTGGCACCACAAGTGGCGGCGCAAAGTGGCGGGCCAGAGCACACTAGCTTGAAAACAATGGGAACCTATGGGAGAAAATATCCCCGCCACAAAACGCAGCCACTTGTGGCTCTACAAAGTCGCCAGTGTGCTTAGGCCCTACTTCTGTGAGAGTACTTTGCTATTAGTAATCCTTTCATTATTTCAGTTTTTGCGGCGCAAAATTTTTGTGATTTGTTTGAAAGACGATAGAATCCTTAAAACTCGTATTTTACAAAAGTACTTCAATTATTGTCTGAACATTTTATATCAAAGTTTCATTTCTCTTCTAGTAAAATTAAAGCAAGTTCGTAATTTCATTCCTGAGGTATGTTTTAGTCCCTCAAATAAATGCTCGGGTAACAAGGTCATGGTGGGGACTTCTAAAATGCTTTGCTATACAAGTGGAAACGTATGGCAGGCATTTTGTTTACATTTTTTAATTTTTTTCATTTTGTACAAGCATCATAACTTTTTTACTTTTTACAGATATCCATCTAAATATGAAAAAAATTAACACAGTAAACGTAATGATACTAACCTCAGTTTCTGTTTAAAAGCTTTTAATGTTGCATATTGGATGGTCATGACAGCCAAAATTTTGTCTGACATGTCTGATACAGGTACAGACTTGACTGAACTGTATTATAATGGTG
>NC_061107.1:137066181-137093681 GCF_015104395.2 Macrobrachium nipponense | reverse complement strand
TCATGCATTTCTGCTGTATATGTCAACTGTATATTTCTAAGTACTAACAAATTGCTTCTATTTCAGTGACAATATCGATGACTTTGTGTTCTGTCAGCAGCAACGGGGTGAATCGGGTACTACCATTTTGGGACAGAAAGATTGTGACCGTATAAAAAAAGCAAGTGAGGAACGTGTGAAGACATACACGTAACCGCTGGTCAACAAGTGCATCTTGAGTGCAGGCTGAAGTATTCCAATCCCCATGAAGTTTGACAGTTCAACTGTCAGAAATTATCTTTCGAGACGATTAGTGGGGCAGAGAAGAGTAATTTTTTAGAAGAATCGTGCAAATGATGATACAGGCATCCCATTTGGCACAATTGTTCTCCAAGAAATACTAATCAAATCTGTCCGATTGGCCATGAAAATCCAAAATGGCAGCCATTTTTCAAGATGGCCACCAGAATAACCACCCAATGTTGATTTTTTGCTTAGAAATATTTGTAGTTGTCCGAATTGCATGATTTAAGTGTGGATTCCTATGTTTTTAAGCCTGCTGATGTATACTTTCTAGTTTATAACATGGTTAAGGCACTATATTAAAGGAGGGATTGTCGGGCACTACCAAGGCACATTGGTGACATCACTGCTGTTAAACTTAGCATGGGGTTCAGTGTCAGCTAAGTAGGAAATATATGTTGGCATCATACTGCAACAACCTACTAGTATCGCAAATGCTGCCTAATCAACCCGAAATCAGTTAGGCAGCCGCACCTAAATGGACAGGACGTACCAGCGCAGGAGAGCTGAATCAAGGATAACAGGGTTTTAGTTATTTGACCAAGTGTTGCCTATGTCAGGAGTTTAAGGAGGAAGATCTAAAATCTCCCCAGGCCAATCCTGCCAGAGGGGATGATGGATATACGAACCTGGCAAAGAATATTCCTCTGTTTCACTCATTCAGTGCACTAGCAATCAAGCTAGACCCTGCAAGACTTGACGAAGGTTCTGGGATAGAGGAAACTTTGAGAAAAAATAAGTGACAATATCATGAGAGTTGCAGGTCTGTTCAACAACACAAAGTTACACCGAGCTGAAAAAAGAGCAAAGTTACACCAAGCTGAAAAAAGAGCAAGTCATGTAGGTGCTAGTGATGAGGGCAGTAGTAGTAAGATTCCACGAAAGCTCCAAGAAACTAAAACAAAAGAATGCTTTTTCTGAGAAATTGAAGGACCGGAGCTTAGAGAAGCAATGATAATGCAAGTGAATAGGAGAATAAATGAATGTGCCAAAACACTCAGTAATACAAAACTTTTCCCCAAACTAAGTGTAGATGTTGTAGCCCAAGAAATGCAATATCATCCTGGCTGTTTGGTGGCATTGTATAACTGAGAACGGGCATACCTAAAGGTGGGGGAGCTAGTAAAAGCACAGGAACACTGGAAGGATGCATATCCAATTGCTTTCTCTGAACTAGTTACCTATATCTGTGAGATGGAAAATGCCAGTGAGAGGCCTCCGATTTTCAAGCTTGCTGATTTGACCAAGCTTTACAAGCAGAGGCTTGAACAGTTTGGCGTTGACTCGCCTGATGTTCATCGTACTCGACTCAAGGATCAGTGCTGTTGCATATTCCACAGCTGCAAGCTAATCGCCAAGGACAAGAAGTTCTGTTGGCTGTTGAAACTGATGTAGGTTCAATCCTATCAGAAGCATCCCATTATGGTGAAACGATCCATCTAGCAAAAGCCGCTAGGATAATAAGACAAGACATGCTCTGTCAGAAGTCGAATTTCAGCAGCTATTTTCATGACAAAGACTTAGAACAGGTTGTGTAACCATCACTGCTTCAGTTTGTATACATGATCAAACATGGCGCAGACATCAAGTTCCAACTCCATCATGGAGCATTGAAATCAGACTTTGCTACATCACAACTTCTACAGTACAACTGCTTCGCCAAATACAAGGAAGGAACGGATGTCCACAGACATTCCAAGGACCGGGAGACACATTTTGCACTCTATATGGGCCTATATGTGTTTGCCAAGACGAGGAAGAGACAAATAATTCAAATGCTCCATGAGAATGGGCTCAGCATGTCATATGACTGAGTCCTAGAAATCTCAGCAGTTAGGAGAAGCAGTTGTTGCACTGTATGTGGAAGATGGAGTAATCTGTCCCCCAGTCTTGAGAAAGAATTTGTTCACAACTGAAGCAGTTGACCACATAGATCTTAATCCGACTGCGACCACAGCTGAAACATTTTTACACAGTACAAGTGTGTCCATTTTGTAGCATCCAAACACAGGAAATCCTGGTGATGAACGTGAGCCACTCAAACTAGATATAGAGTCAGAAAGGAAGGTTAAAAAAGTTGCAGAGCTTCCAGAAGCATACACCAATATTCGACCAGCATACATCACCAAAAACCCCAATCCTCATCCAGTTGCAAGCAAATCCTTACCAGCACCAGAGTTGATCAGGTCACATTTGAAAGAAGATTATTCTTGGTTGGAGGAAGTCTTCCTTACTGAGAATGTGGCTGATGCAGTCAGCATCACATGATCAGCATATCATGCAACACAGAAAAGGGGCCGTCCATTTGAAGTGAGCAAATCGGCAATGATGCGTATGTGGCGAGACCAGGCACACTCTCTTACAACTATCTAGCATTCCATGGAGAAGGTCCATGATACAGTGACTTTTTTGAACCCACAGCAGACACCTGTAATTTTTGCTGACCAACCGTTGTATGCTCTGGCAAAACAAATACAGTGGAGGTGGCAAGAATATGGAGAGGACAAGTTCGGTGTCATGCTTGGAGGCCTTCATATAGAAATGGCTTCACTGAGACCGATAGGAACATTACTACGAGACAGCGGGTGGACCAGTGCCATTGGGGAAACATAGGTGGCCCCATCTGGTGCATCAGAGTCTTACCTGTCTCCATCCAGTGTCGCAAAGATAAGACAAGCACACCAGATTACAGCATGCAGCTTGTACAAACTGATGAAGGCATATCATAATTTCTACTCTGAAGAGTCTAGCACATCAGAAATAACTTTTGAGGTTTGGTGTGAAAAAGGGAAAAAAGAGAGTCCTCAGTTCCAATTCTGGAGTCTGGTGCTGGACATGGAACTCACAATATTCACCCTCATCCGCTCATTCAGAGAAGGAGACTTCAACTTGTACCGTGAAGCACTTTTAGAACTGGTGCCTTACTTCTTTGCAATTAACTGTTAACTATGCCCGGTGGATTGCTATTCACCTCCGAGATATGATGTCACTTGAACAACAACATCCAGACGTGGCCAAGGAGTTTCACAATGGTAACTTCGTCATCCACAAGTTGAGAAGAGAATTCTCTGGCATGGAGGTTGATCAAGCGCACAAGCACAATAATGCAGTGATCAAAGGTGACGGAGGAGCAATTGGGTTGACAGAAGACCCGTCAGCACTTCGTATGTGGATGGTTGCTGGACCTGAAGTTAGTCATCTACTAGCTGGTTATGAGGCCAAGTCTGGTATGAAGGATGCCACATACAGCAGCAGACACCACGAGCAGACACCGAGTGCCCAGAAATCTTTCTTTGAAAAGGTGAAATCACTCTCTGCAGTGATGCAGGAGATGGGTAACCCATTCCAAAAAGAATCAGTAGACCTGATGGTGTTAGATACAAAGAACATTGCAGACCCAACTCTAGCTGAAATGGTAGCTACACATCATCAGCGAGGCAAAGAGCAGTTCCTATCATTTATGAAAGGGCTAGAGGATGAAGCTGAAAGTGTTTTCTATCATCCAATCAAGAACCTTGTTTCATTCTTCAAACAAGAACAGGCTGAGGGAATTTATAAGGAGAAAGTCCTAAAAGATGACTGTCACTTATTCTTGCAACTGTTCATCTCAAGCCAGAACAGACAGTGTGACTTGCAAGAATTCTTCAAGCATGAGAATCAGTCATTCATACCCTGCATCTCTCAGTGACAGCAGCAAGCTTCATACATTTCAGAAGTCACAGCTAGTCGAAATTCTTGAAGCGCAAGTGAATGTCCCAATGGGAGAACCATAGGGATATACAATCATCATTGATGGCTCAGCACTTATCAATGCCTCACCTCCACATACTTCAAAGATATTTAATGACTATGCCAAAGAAGACATCATCCCAAAAGTGGAATCCTATGGTGCTCAGTACAAGCAGATGGACATAGTCTTTGATGTATACAAGAAATCAAGTCTGAAATCAGAGACGAGGTCAAAAAGGGGGAAAGGAATCAGAAGAAGAGTCACAGGAACAAGCAAGACACCAGGAAACTGGCAAAGCTTCCTTCGTAACCCCAGCAACAAGACTGAACTGTTTCACTTCCTTGCCGAAAAGATGTGTGAAGCAGAAATGACAAGCACAGTCATCATCACAAAAGGAGAGGATGCCATTAGCAACACAGTGAAGTCTCTGGATGCTGAGTCCCCATGTTGTCCCGAAGAAGCTGACAGTTGAATATTTGTTCACGCTAGGAATGCAACGACTGATGGGAGCAAGTCTATAATCATCAAGGCAAATGACACAGATGTGCTAGTCATAGCAATATCTGTACTGCCATCCTTCCAGAAACTAGGTCTTCAGGAAATGTGGATTGCCTTTGGACAAGGAGCCCATATGCGATGGATTCCAGTCCATGAGGTAGTTTCTGCAATTGGGCTTGAGAAAATTAGAGGGATCCCCTACTTTCACGCATTCACTGGATGTGACATTGTGTCTGCCTTCTGGCAGACTTGGAATGTATTTGATGATATTACTGAAACATTCATCAATCTCAGCCAGCATCCAACATTGATTCGTGATCTTGACATGCAGAGGCAGGAAAGATTCGTTGTCCTCATGTACGACAGATCAAGCTCAGCCACTGGTGTGGACGAAGCAAGACTAGATCCTTTTCAGGGACAATTCGATCGTTCGTGACCTATGGATATACAATTTTTGGAAGTTTGACCCTTTGATGTAGACGTCTATTGCCTTTTACAGCTCGTTGAAACCTGAAAACATCTTTTTTTCGGCGAAAACTGGTGTATTATTACGTGGTTTACGTTGCTCGGTCGCTATTTTCTTGCTGTCACTGATATGCCTGAGGCAGTAAACAAGGGTTCGCGCATGTGCAATTCATAGCCGTACCAATATCCAAGGCCAACGGAATTTTACAGGTCAACCCACGCGCAGCTTTCGCTCGGACAGCCGTTATTAATGTGACGTCACTAGGTTCAACAACTGAGACACGTGTCCTCTCTGTCTCTCTCTGACTGCTTATTCATAATCACATTTTATTATACGGTTATTACTATTATTATACTTCTGAAATTAATAATAATAATAATAATAATAATAATAATAATAATAATAATAATAATAATAATAATAATAATAATAATAATAATATCAGGAGTATAGCAATAATAATAATAATAATAATAATAATAATAATAATAATAATAATAATAATAATCAATCAAAACTCAACGCCGGAAATATGATAAAAGCCATAAACACATGGGCAGTGCCAGTAATCAGATACAGCGCAGGAATAGTGGAATGGACGAAGGCAGAACTCCGCAGCATAGATCAGAAAACCAGGAAACATATGACAATACACAAAGCACTACACCCAAGAGCAAATACGGACAGACTATACATAACACGAAAGGAAGGAGGGAGAGGACTACTAAGTATAGAGGACTGCGTTAACATCGAAAACAGAGCGCTGGGGCAATATCTAAAAACCAGTGAAGACGAGTGGCTAAAGAGTGCATGGGAAGAAGGACTAATAAAAGTAGACGAAGACCCAGAAATATACAGAGACAGGAGAAAGACAGAAAGAACAGAGGACTGGCACAACAAACCAATGCACGGACAATACATGAGACAGACTAAAGAACTAGCCAGCGATGACAATTGGCAATGGCTACAGAGGGGAGAGCTAAAGAAGGAAACTGAAGGAATGATAACAGCGGCACAAGATCAGGCCCTAAGAACCAGATATGTTCAAAGTACGATAGACGGAAATAACATCTCTCCCATATGTAGGAAGTGCAATACGAAAATGAAACCATAAACCACATAGCAAGTGAATGCCCGGCACTTGCACAGAACCAGTACAAAAAGAGGCATGATTCAGTGGCAAAAGCCCTCCACTGGAGCCTGTGCAAGAAACATCAGCTACTTGCAGTAATAAGTGGTACGAAGCACCAACCTGAGGGAGTGATAGAAACGATCAGGCAAAGATCCTCTGGGACTATGGTATCAGAACGGATAGGGTGATACGTGCAAACAGACCAGACGTGACGTTGATTGACAAAGTCAAGAAGAAAGTATCATTCATTGATGTCGCAATACCATGGGACACCAGAGTTGAAGAGAAAAAGGAGGGAAAAATGGATAAGTATCAAGATCTGAAAATAGAAATAAGAAGGATATGGGATATGCCAGTGGAAATCGTACCCATAATCATAGGAGCACTAGGCACGATCCCAAGATCCCTGAAAAGGAATCTAGAAAAACTAGAGGCTGAAGTAGCTCCAGGACTCATGCAGAAGAGTGTGATCCTAGAAACAGCACACATAGTAAGAAGAGTGATGGACTCCTAAGGAGGCAGGATGCAACCCGGAACCCCACACTATAAATACCACCCAGTCGAATTGAAGGACTGTGATAGAGCAAAAAAAAAAAAAAAAAAATATAATAATAATAATGTTATAATTATTATCATTCTTTTACTCCTGATACTATTATTACTATTATTGTTATTATTATAATTATACTCCTTATATTATTATTATGGTTATCATTATTATTCTTGTTATTACTATTATTATTATTATGGTTGTTATTATTATTGTTATTATTATTATTATTATTATTAATTAGTACCGTTATCATATATGATGGAGGCGATTTATATTTATACAGTGGTGACCTCTCAATAATCATATCTGGAAATTTAAGTACAAAAATTTGCAATTTAATTTATTTCATAATATTGCTGAGTCATGGTGTTAAAATTAGCCTTCCTCCCGCCCAGCTGAATCCATTTGTCTTGTGTTTCTTTATCTTTCGGAAATCGATAATAATTATATATTGATTTTCCTATCGAATAATTTGTACAAACCAACATGACCTTGGGACAGAGCAAGACCGTGAGACAGTGAGTGGGAGAGAGATGGATGTCTGACCTTCTGGACTGCTCATTACAGACTGACCATTGGTTTATTTGGTTAACGTTTCTTTTGAAAATTGAACCTATTGACGTCACGGATGCGCAAACGACAAAAACTTCAAGCGGCCATGGGTTGACCTGTTAAAATTCTATTGGCCTTGCCAATATCTATCAAAATCAGGATACGGCTGCCGTACCAATATCCAGTTCGTAATTTTGAAAAGTAGTAGGTGGGCTACAATAAACGGTAGATCTAAATTACTATTCCAAGGCGGCCTAGACTATGGCAGTTGCGGTTTTTCTATGCAGTTTTATCTCCTGAACAAGAATTTTAAGTAATATTTATTCGGATGACTGTACTAAACACGGCGAAATACATTGGACGCCTCAAATTTCCTGGTGGCTTTCGTATTCGCGGGGACGAACGATGCGGAATGCTTAGCAATTATAGAAATACCCAATAAACTTTTCCTTACTCACGTTAAACCTACCCAGGGCCTACCTACTGCAATAAACATTTCCTTAGCAGTTTTCCTTTACTTTTGCATTTTTTTTTTTCACTTACAAAACCTACTTTCCCACTGTGGTCCTTCATAATTGAATTGAAGTCTAGGCTAGTAGCCTAGTATACTGAAGAGGGTTGGGCGTCCAGAATCTCAAATAAGGGGCCCACGGCCTAGCCAGCTACCTAATTTTCCACCGAAATGAACATCAGAACGTTAAAATGGCACACCAAAGTATGGGACATTCATTATCAACTCCTGATTCTGATTAGTGGTTTAATATAAAAAAAAAATTATGAAGAGTTTAAAAATCCCTACCTTGGTCAGTAGTACCTTCACTCGCAATAGGTAGGCTATCTTGGGGATGATACTAGATGCATCCTGTCATTTCACTCTTTTGTATTTTCCCCGCTCAAAAACACCAGTTTCCCACGGTGGGTTGTGAGGGGTTCCAGTATTTTTTAAAGTAACAAATTGCAGCAGAAATGAATGTTAAAAATGTTAGAAACATACTACAAAAATAATCCCAAGATCAAATATAGTTAACCGCCACACCATTGACAGGCAGCACGACTAGGAAGCTCCCGAGTCTCTGAAGAAGTTAGCTTAGGCTTAGCGGCGTTTAGCTTATTTTCTAACAGCGCCTGAATTTCAAAATTATGCTAATTGGGGAACTTAATAAAAAAATATTCACAAAACAGAAAACGTTGTAGAATTGTAACATACTAGTATTCTATAGTAGTAATCCCATAAATTTTCTTCTGTATAGCCCCCTCATTCTGTCGAAATTTGAGACAAAAAAGTATATATACTATCTGGAAGACTCGCTTAAGGTACTTTTATTGATGGTATCGTTGTTTATTTGCACTTATTTTTGTTTTTGAAATGTTTTAAAGATGTTTGTAATTAATAAATCACTCGATGCTGCCAGTAAAGTGGTGGCTAATTATTGGGCAGCTATGACATAGCGAAAAAAGAAAAGGAAATAACCGATCTGACCAAACTTTGTTTTTGTAGTCCAGTAAAGATATGGTTTGATCCAGGGGAAATTGCAATGTTAATGAAAGATGATTTTTTGGTATCCTTCATGCAACAGAAACAACATATTAAAGATTTATTTAATATAATTGGTGGAGCAAAAATGTTACGTCAAATCTCGAAGGAAAAACAATGAATTTAGATATCTTTGGCAATTTCCATGGTATTTTTACACAATTTTCTTGTATTCCTGAGTTTTGGGGGTTACTCTTCCCAATAAAATAGAACACTTTATGACAGCACTGCTCCTTATACCCTAAACCAATTTATCCCCACTCCAACTCCACAAAAATTTAACTGAAATAAGATCCTGTACTTGGCTTCTTTTTTTTCGCATGAAGCCTATGTATTTTAGCATTGTATGTCTTCATTAAATTACCATGAAAGACAAATATAAAGAATCTGATGTTTATTCTGCTTGTATAAACACAAACTACCGAGACTTTTCATACAATCAATTATTATAGTCTCTAATCACTTGCGTCAAATAAAATCTAAACTGTGTCCGATTCTTCATCGTGTTTATCTCCTAATGTATTTGAACAGTTTTCCCTGTATTGTGAGCACACCATAGAGAAGTGAAGATTTTGACGACGACACTTGCAGTTAGTCTCATTCTGACATCTGTTAAGTTCTAGAAGATTTTTGGGAGCAATATCATATTCAGACTGAATTGGAACAAGTTCCATCACAAACCTACCAGCCCGTCAAGAAGGTGGTGCACTGACGTTGACGAAGGAGGATTTACATTTCCTAGAGCAAGCAGAGGTGTTCTACAACTTGAATTCTACAAAAGACGTTGTTGTACAAGCCGGTGAAAAGGCTTTGGTTTGCGTCTCCAAGGGGAATGAAAATGATACTTTGAATGCTCTTAGATTACCAGGTCCAAGATTTGAAGGGCAATTTCCTTAATCCTGAGGATTGGGGCTGGTAGGTTTGTGATGGAACTTGTTCCAATTCAGTCTGAATATGATATTGCTCCCAAAAATCTTCTAGAACTTATCAGATGTCAGTATGAGACTAACTGCAAGTGTCGTCGTCAAGGTCTTCACTTCTCCATGGCATGCTCACAATACAAGGGAAACTGTTCAAATACATTAGGAGATAAACACGCTGAAGAATCGGACACAGATTAGATTTTATCTGACGCAAGTGATGAGAGACTATAATAATTGATTGTATGAAAAGTCTCGGTAGTTTGTGATTATACAAGCAGAATAAACATTTGATACTCTATATTTGTCTTTCATGGTAATTTAATGAAGACATGTAACGCTAAAATACATAGGCTTCATTCAAAAAAAAAGAAGAAGCCAAGTACAGGATCTTATTTCAGCGAACTTTTTGTGGAGTTGGAGTGGGGATAAATTGGTTTAGGGTATAAGGAGCAGTGCTATCATAAAGTGTTCTATTTTATTGGAAGAGTAACCCCCAAAATCCAGGAATACAAGAAAAATGTGTAAAAATACCATGGAAATTGCCAAAGATAGCTAAATTCATGGTTTTTCCTTTGAGATTTGACGTAACATTTTTGCTCCACCAATTATATTAAATAGATCTTTAATATGTTGTTTCAGTTGCATGAAGGATACCAACTTGATGATGCTCCTTTTGGTTCTCACATGAAGTACAAATTAAAATCTTTTGTATGGTAGCAAAGGAGTATGATCAAGTCTGTTACTGTCTGTATCATCCTCAACAACTAGCTACAGTAGGAACCTTTTGTGATATAGCAACAGCTGTTTGGACAATCTGCAGATCCGCATCGTGCATTGTGAACTTTGACTCCATCTGCCTGTATATAGTTTCTCAGTTAGGAGGTTGAGGAATTGTTGCTTGTTTTCCCAATTTGATAAGAACTCCTGCTTCTTCACTTTAGGACCATCCCCCAGTCAAAGTCACCTTTCTTCCAGGTCGGCAATTCCTTCTTCTATGTGCTTGATCTTTGGTTCATAGTGTTGTTGTATCCGTCAAATACAACTATTGCAGATGAGCTGTACTTGTCCATAATGTAGTCAGAGAAGTTCCGTGCAATAGCATTATAGGTTTTGCCAGTGTCCCAAGGTATTCTATGAAGCAAGGCATCTCCATCTAGAACAAATACACAGTCCTTGAGACCCTCCACTCTAGACAGAGCTTCGGGTAGCTGTTCAGCTTGTGTTCCTACAGTCACTAACCTTTGAAATGTGGCGAGATTACAGGTTAAAAAAACAAAGGCAAGCAAGACCTCTCTGCATTTACGTTAACCACTCCTAGCTTACAAATTTCCCCCAGCCACACTTTCCCCTTTATGTTACTTTAATTACTAACAGGACACTTGGTTCAGCAAGGCAAAAACACACTCTCAAACACATTTACTCACCAGGAAACTTGGCACAATCAGGGAAAGAAGCTGTGCTTTCAGAGTAATAAGGCTGTTGAAAAACAACTCCACCGTTACTAGTGAAAAACATCAAACAACAAACCACTATCATCAACTCCCACTGAACACTAAAAAACAAAACAAAACAAACAAGCACCAATACCATACAAAGCACGATAAATCACTAACACAAACAAACACCAAACAATCACCAAGACTATACAACAGTTTACAACATCAAACACCACAAATTACTCACAACTCAACAACCATACGAACTTAAGCACAACTCAATTACTCAAAAACCAAACTTAAGTGAGAAACACACAGACAACTCTACTGACTGACCATCTCTCAATCCGAATCCATTCTTTGACTCTCTGCTCCTCACTCTGAATGCCTTCACTGATTGACTGCTTCTCAGTGAACCAATACGCCCACCAAACAAGCAGTTCACTTGTCAACCACCCATTCATCATTCACACCCTCTCTTTCTCATGCAAGCGAACCTTGAGAAGGTTGTCAAATGCAACCATTACATCATTCCTCCATAGAAAGAGTAATTGAGGATCTATTTTAATGGTTGCCTCATTGCTTAGCTTGAGTCAATTCTGAATCCATGAGAGGTGCCTGATATTTCTTCTTGAGGGAAAATCCAATAACCTTTTCTCCTTTCATCTTCTTAAGAACATTATGATCTATTTCTTTTGCATCGTCACTGTATAATAGCTAGTCCTATAGACTCCATCTTTGTTTCCTTTTCTTCACCGACAAACAAAGTGTGTAAGAACAGTTGCAAAGATGCTGGGATGAATAACAACTTGTTCCAAAGTAGACACCTCTAAGCTTGAGGGATAAGTTATCTTTCGACTGTTCAATGAGCTTTATGTCAACTTTAATGAGTTCAGCAGCTGCGCTGATTACTCTCCCTTTGTCCATCTCATCGGAACGTTCTTGCTAGAAAAAGTCATGGAGAATTTCGGTGGCATTTTTCCTAAATGTAACAACATTCTGTCTTCCACTAACTTCACTAATAAAGAATAAAGATCTCATCACCAAACCACTGAAGTAGTTGTTCCTTTATGTAACAAAATCTATATGGCTCCTCCTCATCTATGTACTACTGTTTCTTATTGTTCATAAGGTCACCCATGGTTGACTGTTCATCGTCGTGTATTTGAAGATCATCAATTGCTCTATCAAATGCTTCAACTCTAGACAGTTATTTTGATCTACCAGATCTTACTTTTTTGCATTTTGATGAATCTTCAGAACCCATTTCTTTAATGGAGTATATTGACACAGACTTCCCAGATCAAAAATTTCCATTGCACACTTTATGATATACTGCATCAGTAACATGGAGGTCATTAACGAATTCTACTCTGGGTTGTACTTCTTTAGACCAAGCATCTGAATGAACACAATAAAATTCAAGTAACCATTTTGTGAAAATAGAATGATCTTACAAGTATCAATTTGAAATTATTTTTCTTTCCATCATATTTATTGGGCATCCCACAAAACAAGCACATGTCCTGGTAGGAAAATGGTAGATCTGCAGACCTTCTTCTGCATCAAATATACTCTCTGCTTCCATTTAGTGGGGCAGATAACAGAAAAATCGTGGAAATGAAGATACAAGCATCAAATTTGGCACAAGTGTCCTCCAAGGTATACTAATCAAATGTGCCCAATTGGCCAATTGAAAATCCAAGATGGCGGCCATTTTCAAGATGCCCGCCAAAATAAACACCAGAAGTAGATGTTTTCTTAGAAATATTTGTAGTTGTCTGATTTGCATGATCTAAGTGTGGGTCCTATGTTTTGAAGCCTGCTGAACTATATTTTCCTGTTTAAAAAGCACTCTGAGACATATTTCTCAAGATGACCACCAAGATGTTTGTCTTTCTTTACATAAGTTTTGTCCCGGCTGCTGTTTCAATCTGCTACTGTTCACATGTGTAGATGCAGTGATGTGCAGGGAAGCTCTGCCAGAGAGCACTTGCATCTTCCTTTGCAAACCTTCTTACAGGATCCCTTTGTCAATTCTTGACAGCTTGCTGCAATCAGTGGTAGTGTTGTCCAATGTATCTGCCATGCTTCTCCTTTCTGTGTCCACCCCCATTCAGCTGGACTGCTTATGTGTGGATGACAGTGGGTTGCCTGGCCCCAGATGATCCCAGCCTGGTAGGCTGCATGCTTTGCATGTTCTCTGAGGGCTGCCTGTGTTGGTGGAATTGAGTTGTATGGGCTCCGAAGACATTCAAAGATTTGAGGCCTAGCTAGTAAAGTAGTGCAGCAGTTAGTAGTGGATCCAAAATGGGAAACATGCTGTTAATATAGACCTGATTCCGTACTTATGTTTGATTAGGCTGTTTACCAGAGGATCGACTTTGGTAGTTTTCCTTACCACCATGAATACAGCAGAGCGCCTCAGTTGCGTGATTGGTATGGTCTTGGCCTGCCACCTCGGTGGCCGCGAGTTCGATTCACGGGCATTCCATTGAAGTGTGAGAGATGTGTATTTCTGGTGATAGAAGTTCACTCTTGATGTGGTTCGGAAGTCACGTAAATCCGTTGGTCCGATTGCTGAATAACCACTGGTTCCATGCAACGTAAAAACACCATACAAACAAACAAACAAACCAGAGCATGATTTCAGTCTTCTTTGAATCTCCTCTTGGTGCTCTTTTTAGGGCCGATTCGACCATTCGTGTCCGGATATACAATTTCTGGAAGTTTAACTCTTCGTAGACATCTATTGTCGTTTTCAACTTGTTGAAACCTGAAAACATCTCTTTTTCGGCGAAAACTGATTACACTGCTCAGGGGAGATTCAAAGATTTGAAGTACAAGGACTAGTTTAGTTTTTTTCATGTATACAGTCAAAATCTAAGTAAGTTTAAGTATTATTGTGATTTTTTTTATATTTTGTTTTAATTTACTGTCAAAATTTTTTGGTGCTTTGGTGATGACAGTATGGGTGCTTTCACTTTGACATTTTGAATTGAACATGTTCAGCATAACCATTCAGTTCGACTATTATTACTACTGTCGCTGATCTTCTAGTGGCGTATCTATAGCTCTTAGCAACAGTGTATGGCAACTGCTGCATGATTAGCAAACTGGTAAATGCTGTACCTACAGCAAGTCAACAGCGCAATATGGCACCACACTCACAGAATCTGACATACCCTTACCACACTATGTTATTTGTATGACAGGAAGTCTAAAATTGATGCATGCGCAATTGGCAGCCATACCAATATCTACGGTAATATATTATGATCTACCTTATCAAAAGCTTTTGCAAAGTCTAGGTAAACCACATCTGTTTCTTTTCCGTTTATCATATTTTTATATTTTTTTATATATGTTCTCCTGGTGGACTAACAGTTGGGTTTGTGTACTTTTTCCGGGTACAAACCATGTTGTCCTATATTAAACGAATTATTTTTCATTAAATGTTTCATATTTTTCTTCATTACCCTTTCATACACTTTCATAATATGTGATGTTAGACTCACAGGCCTATAATTACTTGCCTCTAGTCTTGATCCACTTTTGAAAGTAGGGGAAATATAATACTAATTTATGTTCATCATAAATCTTGTCTTAATAATATTGCAAGTGGCTTTGCAATAGAATGAACTACTTTTTTTAACAAAATGGCAAGGACACCAGCTGCAGATCCATTTTTAATTTGTTCGTTAATTATGTTGCATATTTCCTTTTTTTTTCATTCTTTAATCTCCCTCCTTCATTTCTTAGAGGGCCTATTTCTACTCTTCTTTTATTCATCTTTTTCACATATGGAGTGCAATAGTTTGGGGTTTTGCTTGATATTTTCTAGGGTCTTTTCTTCTAAGTTTCCCCGTTTTTCATTTTCTTTTGATTGTATAATCTCTTGTTCTGCATTTTCTATCTTACTTATTAGTTCCATTGCTTTCCATGCATTTTTTTGCAAGACCTTTTTTCCGCTTTCTGATTTTCTGGAACAAGATCCTTCTGTCTCTTGGTATGCATAACGGACGTTTACTTTTCTTCTTCGGTATATACCTATCCACTATTTCCTCTAATATTTTATATAATATACCTGTATTTACCTGTATATCATCACTTACAAATATGTTTTCCCAATCTTTGTTTAATTCTTCATTTATTTCTTACTATTTTATATTCTTACTATAGAAATTGTATTTTCCATATCCATCCCACTTTTCCATCTCTTGCCTACCTCTGTTTTCACTTGCTTTGGAACGGACTGTTATCTCTATGACATTATGGTCTGAAATAGTGGAACCTCGACATACGAAAGTCCCTACTTACGAAAAATCCAAGTTACGAAAGCAAAGACGAAGAGTTTTTTTGCTTCTGTATACGAAAATAATTCAGGTTGCGAAAGGGTGTACTGTAAAGTCTGAGATTTGCCCGGACCGCCGAGAACAATTTTAAAACTTGCATGCTGCTAACTCAGTAGACTCGCCACCATCCTCCCGCTCTCCCATTGGTTCCTGATGCTAGTCACTGCTGTAAGATCCTGCTCTCCTATTGGTCAGCATCTATCCCATCATGCCTCTACGTAAAGGCATCCTTCAGCCACTTTGTCGCATCAGCGTTATCATATGCATGTGGAATTCGTTCGTTCACATATACGTATTTCGTTTGTTAACGCAAATTCTTGTTAGTGATTTTGCTTTCTACTTGTATACTTCATCATGTCTGTGAACTTAATTAACTTAATTAGCCATGGGTCCCAAGAATGTTGCTGAAGTTCACGGAAAGAAGAGAATGCTTTCTACGGAGACAAAGATTGAGATATTTAAGAAGTATGAAGCTGGCATGCGGTTGAGTGTGATCGCTAAGGAATACGGCCGAAATCTGTCAATGATAGGCACCATCCTTAAGCAGAAGGAAGCCATCAAAGCAGCTACACCTTCTAAGGGCGTGACTATTTGTCCAACAAGAGGAGCCACGTGCATGATGAGATGGAGAGGCTGCTTCTTGTATGGATTAAAGACAAAGAAATCACTGGCGATACGATAACCGAGACGGCAATCTGCCACAAGCGCTATTTTCGGTGATCTGATTACCCAGAGGCCGGAAGATGACGAAAAGGAGAAGGGAAGGGACATTGACAGCAACCCCAGACTTCAAGGCTTCTAGGGGGTGGTTTGATAAATTCCGCAAATGGACTGGCATCCATTTGGTGGTGAGGCATGGGGAGGCTGCCTGCTCAGACATGAAAGCGGCTGAAGCCTTTATTAAGACATTCGACGAGATGATGATCAAGGAAGGCTACAGTTCTCAGCAAGTCTTCAACTGTGACAAGACTGGCCTTTTTTGGAAAAAAATGCCTCGTCGGACATACATCACGGAGGAAGAGAAGAAGCTACCCGGGCATAAGCCTATCAAAGACAGGCTTATGCTCGCACTTTGTTCCAATGCCAGTGGGGATTATAAGGTCAAGTCCATACTTGCGTATCATTCCGAGACTCCTCGAGCCTTCAAGGCCCACAAAGTGCTAAAGGAGAAGCTTCCGGTGATGTGGAGGGCTAATGCGAAAGCCTGGGTAACGAGACTTTTGTTCACCGAATGGGTAAATCTGTGTTTCGGCCCAACAGTGAAGAAATGCTTGTAAGAGAAGCGCCTCCCTCTAAAATGTTTGCTGTTGTTGGACAATGCCCTTGCTCACCCTCCTGGCCTCGAGGATAATATCCTAGTGGAGTATTCTTTTATCAAGGTTCTTTATCTTCCGCCTAACACCACCCCTCTCCTCCAGCACGTGGACCAGCAAGTGATATCGAACTTCAAGAAGCTGTATACAAAACATCTTTTCAAGAGTTGTTTCGACATCACCAATACTACAAACCTCACCTTGCGTGAATTTTGGAAGGAACATTTCAATATCGTGATATGTATCCGACTCATCGATCAAGCTTGGCAGGAGGTTTTGAGGCGAACCTTGAATTCTTTATGGAGGAAATTCTGGCCTGATGCTGTATCCACCCGAGACTTCAAGCTGATGCAGATTCAGAAACAGTTGACGATCCTGAAACTGTTTCGCAACCAGATCTTGATGAGATTGTTGCACTCGGCAAGTCCATGGGGCTGGTCATTGACGAGGATGACATCAATGACCTTCTCGAGGAGCACCAAGAGGAGCTTACAACAGATGACCTGAAGGAGTTGGAGGCCATGCAACATAACGTCGTTCAAGAAGAGTTCTCTAGCAACGGTGAGGAGGAGGAGGAGGACCCTATGACAACAGCAGAAATTAAGAATGCTCTAGCTGATTTTCATAAAGTACAATCATTTGTAGAAAAGAGACACCCCGAAAAGGCTTACACAGGTCATATGCTTGCGCAGTTCGATGACGTTTGGCCGAGTCGTTTCAGGAACATTGTCAAAAGCAGGCAGAAGCAATCTTCCTTGGATAGTTATTTTTTAAAGAGGCCTTTAGTAGTAGTAAGCAAACAGGAGGATACAAGTGCTACAAAAAACAGAAAGTTGAAAGTGGTGAGGAGATTGAAATTTTGTTATAAAAAAAAAAAAAAAAAAAAAAAAAAAAAAAAAAAAAAAACGTATCAAAAAAAATGTCAAAAAAATATTTAATTTTAAGTTTTTTGTAAAGTTAAGTGTTAATGTTTTCTGCCATTTGTTAATGCGTTTCGTAAAGTTTAATGTTCATGTTTTCTGCCATTTTTTATGTGTTTTGTAAAGTTAAGTGTTCGTGTTTTCTGCCATTTGTCCTCCTCCTCTGTCACCACTTTCGGAGATCGCCTCACTCGAAAGGTAAGGTTCCACATTTTACTACATATGTACATACATGTACGAACAGTATTTCTTGTACCCTGTACACTAATACACTTTATTTACAGGTACACAGTCATGGTTATGTTAGTCATTGAATGGTCCAAATTGTTGTATTTCATTGTTTATTGGTCAATTTAGCTTTATAACAAAATTTACTGTGGTGTTTTTGTAGGGCTTGGAACGAATGAGGCAATTTACATGTAAAACATGGTTCGAAATACGAAAAAAAATCAGGTTACGAAGGCCGCTTCGGAACGATTATTTCATATCCTCAGGCACTACTGTCCTCATCATCATAATATTATTTCTTCAACATAATTCACCTATTCACAAATACTAGGTCTAAAGTATTATCCTTTCTTGTTGGTAGGTGATTTATTTGTTGAATGTTGTGTTCTAGTAGCATATATAATAGTTTTTCAAATTGCCTCTTAATCTTCTGCACTACTATTACTCTCTTTTTTATATGTATAAATTCAACCTTAATCTCCTATTTGTTCTTTTTAATCTACGACAGGAAAGTTAAAGTCCCCTTCCGGATAGGAGTAGATTCCAGTCTTTGTGATTTCTACATATATCATCCAATTTTTCTATTACTGTGTCAAACTCTTAAGTATTAGGGGGGTCTGTATATTACAATGTTCACTAATTTTTCAGATTCAAATTCTACCGATATTAATTCACATTCTGAGTTACTATATTTCTCATATATTTTTCCTTGATTTATGTCTCTCCCATACATCGTGGTTCCCCCTTGATTCATATTTTTTCTATCTGATCTGTAAGTTTGGAACCCCTTTATCTGATCATCATTACCATTCTCTTGGGAATACCAGGTTTCACTTATATTCATTATATCTTTTTTCAGTTTGGGTTAGTTCTTCTATGGACACTATTTTTCTTTCTGAGTTACTCGTAACTAAACCCTGTGCATTTGTCACTATGATGGTTTGTGTGTTATCCCCATCATTTATATGGGTAACAATAAGGATTTTCCCATGTCTCTTTCCTGTTCTGGTATGTTGATCTTTTCTTCATTTCCAGAAATTCTGACATTAAAAAATCCAACTTTTCCAATATATTTGATCTTCCATCTTCATATTCATTCATTTTGTGTATGAATCCGCATTTATCTCCGTATCTGCACCATCCCCTGGCGTTGTATATACAGTGCTTGTTCCTTGCACTGTATCTGGGTGCTGTTGCTGGAATTCTCGATGCTGACATTTCATAATGATTGCTTGTTTTCTTCCTTCACCTCATGTTCTTTGATCCTTTCTTAATTTGCTTCATTTTTATTTTTATTTTTATTATCTATTTGATTTTGATTCATGGCTACAGGATGCATATATCTACATTTTTTTTTAACTTACATCCTTTTCCTTTTTTTAAGTTTTTGCACATTTTTGGATGTAGATCGCTGCATTCATCCTCATAGCCGTCTAGGTATGCACATTTTGCCATAATCTCATAATTGTGACATACCTTGGGATGCTTGTAGTAACATCTTTCACCAAAACTTCAATTCCCTCTTTTCAAAAGGGTGCAGACTGTCTCTTTTATATTTTTTCTTACTCTTTCCCTTCGGTATGAAGATTTGGGTAAAGCCTCTTCGGAATTTTATTTTATGTTGTCATGTCGTAATTTATTTCTTTGTATGTATGCCGCTGTATTGCCTCATATGTAGTATCTATGAGTATCTGCATCCATATTCTTGTCCTGTTCTTTGTTTTTATTATTTTTGTCTATCACTTTAGTTTTATTTTCTTTTTTTCCATTTTCTTCTTCTTCCTCTTCGTCATCTTCGTCTTCTACTTTTTGTACATTAAGTCTCGATTTAATAACATAATCTATCCATGATAGACATGTTAAGCAAAATACTCTTGTGTCCTTAATTGTAATTTGCTGGACTTCTGCACATTGAGGATGTGTTGGTACGTGGCAAGCAAGCATTTCCTGATCAGGTTTTGAGGATTTACAATGCTATACTTTACATAAACTACATGTTTTTGGCATTCGTTTTCCTATTGCATCAATCAGTATATTCACAATATTCACTTTATTCATTCTCTTTGTTGGAATATGCTAATTGATGTAAATTTTCTTTATAACTTTTATTTGGTACTCTTTCAATTATTTTCAAAATATTTTCTGCAGACTTGCTCCAGTTTGAAGGATCATATCCTTCCAATATGTCTATGAATATTTTTACATCTTTTTGGTTAGGGCTATTATTGATCTCATAGATAAGAAATGCCAGTTCCCTTCCTGCCAAGTCATCATATTGCATGTCTGCAAGGCAAACAAGATTTCCCCATTGCTGCCATTCGTTGCCATCCTTATCAAATTTGTAATAATTCACTTGAAAAACTAACTTAGTCGATGCTTTATCCTACTATTCTGACACTAATCTAATCACTGACAGTTCGCGAACACTTCTAGCTATAATTCGTTTTCTAGTTGTATGTTATACGCGTGATATCGGTTGATTATTCAGACCACGCACAGGTACGTCTCGCCAAGCAAAATGGCACTGAGGGATTGGTGAGAGAGTGTTATGAGGCTTAAGATGTGTCAAAGACTTTTTAGTCCATCTGAGGAGACATCGTGCACTCACTTATCTGACAGGAGCAAAAAGGTTTACTGTGCATTCATAGTGTCTTAATGATTGTGTCTAGCTCTCTTTTAAACTCTTCTACACTGTTGCTGTTTACAACTTCTGGTGGCAGTTTATTCCACGTATCACATATGGGATGTGTTGTATCTCTTCAGTTCTATTTTCCATTCATTATTTCTTGTCTGGTTATCGTTTAATGTAAATAGGTTACTGTCTACTTTTGTTGTTATGCCTCTCATTATTTTAAATGTTTCTATTAGCTGTCCTCGCAATCGTCGTGTTTCTAAGCCATACATGTTCAGGCTCTCTAGTTGTCTTCAGTAACCTATTTGCCTGATGAATGGAATTAACTTTGTGGCTCTTGCTGGTACTCATTTTAATCTATTTATGTCTTTTCATAGTGTTGGTGACCAAAACTGTACTGCATATTCAAGAAGGGGTCTAACTATTGATGTATGTGTAGGGATGCAGCAACGTTTCCTTGTTTCTGTATTTGAACCACCTCTTTTATGTATCCCACTAGTTTCTGTGCCTTCTTTTCAGCTTTTATGCAATCTTTTGTGAATTTTAAGTAATAATGACTGCAAGGTCTTCCACTTGTTCTACACTATTTATTTCATTCCAAAGCAGCATGTAGCTGGCATGAGGGTTGTTTGTTCGTTTTTGTAACACTACACCTATCTACGTTAAAAGGCATTTACCATCTTTTTACCACTCTCCTATTTTCATTAGATCATTTTTTAAAAACTTTCCACTGCATCTCCGGTCTGCTGCATTTGCACTAGTTTGGTTTCGTCTGCAAATTTGGCTATCTTGCTAGTTAAGTCTACATCAGTGTCATTAATGTAAATAAAAAACAAGAGAGGGCCAAGGACTGAACCCTGGGGAGCTCTGCTTGTTATATCTGCCCATTCTGATTCTTCACCATTTATTACGACTCTCTGTTTTCTGTAAGTTAGCCGGTCTTCGACCCAGTCTGCTGTTTCTCCTACAATTCCTAAAGCTCTAACTTTTGTCATCAGTTTCTTGTGTGGGACTTTGTCAAAGGCCTTTTGGAAATCTAAGTAGAGTATATCTATTGCTCTACTACTGTCGTAAATACCAAGCCTGTTATGAAAAAACTCCAAGAGGTTTGATAGGCAGGAACTGTGTTGGCTGTTGAACAACAGAGAGAGAGAGAGAGAGAGAGAGAGAGAGAGAGAGAGAGAGAGAGAGATAAAGGAAGGAAGGCAGAAAATTTATGTGATCAGGGAGTGGCAAAATTTACCCTCGTGGTCAGAAAAATGTCAAATGTGAGATATTTGATAGGTTTGGCCTCTCCCCTCGCCTCATGGCTTTCAAGAAAAGACTCAGGGATGATTTTTGCTCTTTTAAATTTCTTAAATAATTTAGAAGTACATAAATATTGTAAAAAAGAGTATTTTATTATTATTATTATTATTATTTTTTTTTTTTTTTTTTTTGCTCTATCACAGTCCTCCAATTCGACTGGGTGGTATTTATAGTGTGGGGTTCCGGGTTGCATCCTGCCTCCTTAGGAGTCCAATCACTTTTCTTACTATGTGTGCCGTTTCTAGGATCACACTCTTCTGCATGAGGCCCCGGAGCTACTTCAGCCTCTAGTTTTTTTCTAGATTCCTTTTCAGGGATCTTGGGATCGTGCCTAGTGCTCCTATGATTATGGGTACGATTTCCACTGGCATATCCCATATCCTTCTTATTTCTATTTTCAGATCTTGATACTTATCCATTTTTTCCCTCTCTTTTCTCTTCAACTCTGGTGTCCATGGTATTGCGACATCAATGAGTGATACTTTCTTCTTGACTTTGTCAATCAACGTCACGTCTGGTCTATTTGCACGTATCACCCTATCCGTTTGATACCATAGTCCCAGAGGATCTTTGCCTGATCGTTTTCTATCACTCCCTCTGGTTGGTGCTCGTGCCACTTATTACTGCAAGGTAGCTGATGTTTCTTGCACAGGCTCCAGTGGAGGGCTTTTGCCACTGAATCAATGCCCTCTTTTGTACTGGTTCTGTGCAAGTGCCGGGCATTCACTTGCTATGTGGTTTATGGTTTCATTTTTCGTATTGCACTTCCTACATATGGGAGAGATGTTATTTCCGTCTATCATACTTTTGAACATATCTGGTTCTTAGGGCCTGATCTTGTGCCGCTGTTTATCATTCCTTCAGTTTCCTTCTTTAGCTCTCCCCTCTGTAGCCATTGCCATGTGTCATCGCTGGCTAGTTCTTTAGTCTGTCTCATGTATTGTCCGTGCATTGGTTTGTTGTGCCAGTCCTCTGTTCTTTCTGTCTTTCTCCTGTCTCTGTATATTTTCTGGGTCTTCGTCTACTTTTATTAGTCCTTCTTCCCATGCACTCTTTAGCCACTCGTCTTCACTGGTTTTCAGATATTGCCCCAGTGCTCTGTTTTCGATGTTGACGCAGTCCTCTATACTTAGTATCCTCTCCCTCCTTCCTTTCGTGTTATGTATAGTCTGTCCGTATTTGCTCTTGGGTGTAGTGCTTTGTGTATTGTCATTTGTTTCTGGTTTTCTGATCTATGCTGCGGAGTTCTGCCTTCGTCCATTCCACTATTCCTGCGCTGTATCTGATTACTGGCACTGCCCATGTGTTTATGGCTTTTATCATATTTCCGGCGTTGAGTTTTGACTTGAGTATCGCCTTGAGTCTCTGCATATATTCTTTCCTGATCGTGTCCTTCATCTCTTGGTGTTTTATATCTCCTCCTTCCATTATTCCCAGGTATTTGTATCCTGTCTCATCTATGTGTTTGATGTTGCTCCCATCTGGTAGCTTTATCCCTTCAGTTCTCGTTACTTTGCCTTTTTTGTATGTTGACTAAGGCGCATTTTTCTATTCCAAACTCCATCCTGATGTCTCCAGATACAATCCTTACAGTCTGGATTAAGGTATCTATTTCCTTGATGGTTCTTACCATACAGCTTGATGTCGTCCATGAACATCAGATGGTTGATTTTGTTGCCTCTTTTCTTGAGTTGGTACCCGGCATCCATCTTCTGTAAGTAACTTTGTCATGGGAAATCATGGCTACTACGAAGAGTAGTGGGGACAGTGAGTCGCCCTGGAAGATCCCTCTCCTGATATTAACCTCTGCTAGTCTTTTTCCAGAGCTTGTAAGTATGTATTCCAGTTGCGCATTGTATTTTTGAGGAAGCTGATGGTATTTTCCTCTGCCCCATATATTTTCAGGCATTCTATTAGCCATGTGTGTGGTATCATGTCGAAGGCTTTCTTATAGTCTATCCATGCCATGCTTAGGTTGGTTTTCCTTCTCCTACTGTTCTTCATTACCATTTTGTCTATCAGGAGCTGGTCTTTTGTGCCCCTACACTTCCTTCTGCAGCCTTTCTGTTGGTGGGGGATGGTGTTTGTTTCCTCTAGGTAGTTGTATAGCCTTTCACTGATGATACCTGTTAGTAACTTCCACATTATTGGTAGGCAGGTGATAGGCCTGTAGTTACTGGCTATATTTCCCTTACTCTTGTCTTTTTGTACTAAGGATGTTCTTCCTGTGGTCATCCATTTGGGTGCTTGGTGATTTGAGATACAATGCTGGAGTTGTTCTGCTATTCGTGGGTGTAGGGCCTTGAAGTTTTTGAGCCAGTATCCATGGACTTCATCGGGACCTGGGGCTTTCCAGTTTGGCATTTTCTTTAGTTGGCGTCTGACTGTGTCTGTCGTGATGTCTGTGAATCTTTGTTTTATTCTCCCTGTTTCTTCTTCCTTGACTTCCTGGAGCCATGTTGCATGTTTGTTGTGTGATACCGGATTGCTCCATATGTTTTCCCAGAGTCTCTTACTTGATTCGGCTTCAGGAATTTCTGGGTGGTTGTCTTCCCCTCTTACTTGTTGTGTATAGTCTTTTCTGGTTGGTTCCGAATAGTTTTGTTCTGTTGGTATCCCTTATTCCTGTTCATGTACCGTTGGATCTTGTGTGCTTTGGCCTTAAGCCTCTGTTTTACATCTTCTATTGTGTTGTTTAGTCCTCTCTCTTGTACTTTGTATTTCTCGTTGAGTTCCTCCCTTGTTTTCTTGCTTCTTAGCCTTTTTTCTGCCATCTCTTTCAGTTTACTCAAGTCAGATCTCATCACCATGATTTGCTTTTCCAGGCGCCTTTTCCAAGGAGGTTGCTGTTTTGGTTTCTGTTGGGTTGGTTGTGACGGTGGTGTTGGTGTTCGAATCCCCATCCAGTTCTGCTACTAATCTTGCTCCTGCATATGTCAAGTTATTTGTTTCTGTGATACTGGTGGTGTGTATTAGGCCCATTATTTCATTGACCTCACTTGTTTTCTCCCTTAATTTCTTGGTGTTGTAGGCTTTCATGGAGGGGATCTTTGTTCTCTCTGTATCTGGCTCCATCCATTGTCTAATCTTTTCTACCCATTCCGTCCTCTCTGTTACTTCGTCGGTGTTTCTTCGTGTGTCGTTGTTTGATACCTCATCCTCCCTGTCGTCTTCTGTGGCATCGTCTCTCAGTTCGTCTTCGTGTAATTCGTTGTCGTGTGACATTTCCCTTTCCAGTTCTTCTCTTTCTGTTGGGGAGAGCCAGTTCTTTTTCTTTATGTTCCTTACTTGGTCTGCCAGCCTCTGCTCTGTTTGGGGGGGTGTTATTCCTCTCATTCCAGATGTTGACCAATCTTCTTCTATATCCTCTCTCCGTCGGGTTGCTTCTGATGTAGCATCTCCATATTTCCTTATTTTCTTCTCTTGTCCATTTCATTTATTATTATTATTATTATTATTATTATTATTATTATTATTATTATTATTATTATTATACCTTAGATTATTATCATATTGATGTATTAATCTTTTAAATTATATTAATAATATCTTTTCAAAGTCTTCTTAAACATTAGTACTTGCCCTTAAAAATATATACATACATGCTTCTAACCCTTCCAGCCAAAACAGAGTTACCACTACGACATATTCAGCCAGCCTTGTGCCAGGCAAAAGTGAGAGAGAGAGAGAGAGAGAGAGCATATCTCTTTAATTTCTTAGGAATGTTAACCTATTTCTCTACTAGCGACTGACCAAAAATGAATTTCACAATTCGCAAAATCTTTTCCTCAGAGCAGTATTAACTAATTACTGTAGTTTTATTTGATTTACATTTTTATGATATTATTTACTAATTTTCGAATAATATTAATGTAAACAGCAAAATATCAGTAGTAAAATACTAAATTAAAATTCCACAAAATTCTCTCTCTATATCTCTCTCTCGCTTTTAAAGGTAATGTAAGATGTATTTAAAATTATATTGCAGTAGTGTAAAGTGTTTTTGGATGATAGAGCATACAATAAAGTACCTATATTGAATATTCGCTAATTTTTTTTTTTTTACTTTATTTTCGAGTCTGCATTTATTGAAATGCAAAAACTTGTAATTACGTCTAGACCACCATGGAAAATATGAAAAAATGAATGATAAAGTAACTTAACTTTATCTATAAAAGTATACTGTACAAAAACATTCTTATCTCAAGTGTTTACCTATAAACTGAAGCACAGCAACTTGCTTTGGGCAAGAATTCAAAGGTAGTAGACTGGCTGGGACGAGGATGTTAACTGTATGGAATTTGTATTGTACATATTTTTACTGCGATTATTGATGAAACACCAACAGTGATAAAATATTATCTTCTCCTGTGTAGATATTGTTATAAAATGTGTGATAATCACAGTCAACGAAACATAATGAAAATTTGCACAATAAAACAATGCAAAAAAATATGGAATCAATACCTCCGTCATGTTGTGAAGTTACTGGATTTGTTCATTTGTGTGTTTTTTATGTTTATGGTACAGTAATTGAGATCATGTTGTAAAGGATACATACAGTATACAGTACTGATGTACAAGAGAGAGAGAAAAGATTTTGTGTGTGTGTGTGTGTGCTAAAATGCGTATCTGTACAGTAAATGTAATTTCAAAATTACTGTCTTACAACACAGGAAAATACGAATACTACGTATAACGTACTTCCCAGTCCATTATAGTATGTAAATAGTTACGTGGGCCAAAGAAAACGTGCGTCTAAATGACAGGGGACACTTAAAGAGTAACAGTTGTAGGCTTGAACTTCGTTTTGCAACGTGACATTTAAATGATATTAAGGGGTCCTATAGGATTATATTCCGTGCTTTTTTTGAACTGACAAGTTTGGCAATGAACTGCTAAAATAGGCAGTTATAAGCATTTTTGGGGTGTATATATACTACTAACGATCGAGTATTCGTACAGTACTCTAATGTAATGTTTAAGATGTCGATTTGGTGTATATTTTTGTTTAAAATTATATTAATTGTTTTAGTATAATAATGTAAGGTATCGTTTTGTTTGAACTATCAAATTAAGCAATGAAATTATAAAACAGGTTGTTATAAGAATTTAGTTTAGGGGAGACAAGGTAATTGGCAGTTATAAACCAATTATAAGCATTTTAGAGGGAACTTTCGCATTTTCACGGTAAGTTCTGGAACCTATCCCTGCGTTAAATTGGGGAGCACTGTCTGTGTAAATACCAACTGATTAAATAAACTTAATTATCCCTACGTATCTTTTCAAGAGAGAGAGGACCCAACTAAGTACAATATCTGTTTGTCTATCTATCCATCCATTCCCATTCTACCCTTTGGCGAAAGAGAGATATAACGGAAGGAAGGTAGAAATTGATTTGATCAGGGAGTGGCAACATCTACCTTCTCGTCTGAAAATGTTGAGCAATGTGACAATATTTGACAGATCCTTCCTTCCCCCCCCCCCCCCCCCGCCCCCCCCCCCCCATCCCCCTCTCTTCACAGCTTTCAAGAAAAGATTTGGGGATGATTTTTGTTTATTTAAAATTTTCAAATACCTTACTGTAGAAATACATAAATGTAATAACATACTATTATTTTTATTACTTGAAAATAGT
>NC_061107.1:137043003-137065681 GCF_015104395.2 Macrobrachium nipponense | reverse complement strand
ACTATTTTCAAGTAATAATAATAATAGTATGTTATTACAATATTTATGTATTTCTACAATAAGGTATTTGAAAATTTTAAATAAACAAAAATCATCCCCAAATCTTTTCTTGAAAGCTGTGAAGGGAGAGGGGGATGGGGGGGGGGGGGGGGGGGGGGGCGGGGGGGGGGGGGGGGAAGGAAGGATCTGTCAAATATGTCACATTACTCAACATTTTCAGACGAGAAGGTAGATGTTGCCACTGATGATCAATTTCAATTTCTACCTTCCTTCCGTTATATCTCTCTTTCGCCAAAGGGTAGAATGGGAATGGATGGATAGATAGACAAACAGATATTGTACTTAGTTGGGTCCTCTCTCTCTGGAAAAGATACGTAGGGATAATTAAGTTTATTTAACAGTTGGTATTTACACAGACAGTGCTCCCCAATTTAACGCGGGATAGGTTCCAGAACTTACCGTGGAAATGCAAAAAGTTCCCTCTAAAAATGCTTATAATTGGTTTATAACTGCCAATTACCTTGTCTCCCCTAACTAAATTCTTATAATAACCTGTTTTATAATTTCACTGCTTAATTGATAGTTCAAACAAAACAATTCTTACATTATTATACTAATACAATTAATATAATTTCAAACAAAAAATATACACCAAATCGGCATCACAAAACATTACATTACAGTACTGTACTAATACTCGATCGTTAGTAGTATATATACATAAAATGCTTATAACTACCTATTTTAGAAGTTCATTGCCAAACTTGACAGTTCAACGAAAGCGCAGAATATAATCTATAGGACCCCTTAATATCATTTAAATGTCACGTTGCAAAACGAAGTTCAAGCCTACAACTGTTACTCTTTAAGTGTCCCCTGTCATTTAGACGCACGTTTTCTTTGGCCCACGTAACTATTTACATACTATAATGGACTGGGAAGTACGTTATACGTAGTATTCGTATTTTCCTGTGTTGTAAGACAGTAATTTTGAAATTACATTTACTGTACAGATACGCATTTTAGCACACACACACACACTTCTCTCTCTCTTGTACATCAGTACTGTATACTGTATGTATCCTTTACAACATGATCTCAATTACTGTACCATAAACATAAAAAACACACAAATGAAACAAATCCAGTAACTTCACAACATGACGGAGGTATTGATTCCATATTTTTTTGCATTGTTTTATTGTGCAAAATTTTCATTATGTTTCGTTGACTGTGATTATCACACACTTTATAACAATATCTACACAGGAGAAGATAATATTTTATCACTGTTGGTGTTTCATCAATAATCGCAGTAAAAATATGTACAATACAAATTCCATACAGTTAACATTCTCGTCCCAGCCAGTCTACTACCTTTGAATTCTTGCCCAAAGCAAGTTGCTGTGCTTCAGTTTATAGGTAAACACTTGAGATAAGTATGTTTTTGTACAGTATACTTTTATAGATAAAGTTAAGTTACTTTATCATTAATTTTTCATATTTTCCATGGTGGTCTAGACGTAATTACAAGTTTTGCATTTCAATAAATGCAGACTCGAAAATAAAGTAAAAAAAAAAATTAGCGAATATTCAATATAGGTACTTTATTGTATGCTCTATCATCCAAAAACACTTTACACTACTGCAATATAATTTTAAATACATCTTACATACCTTTAAAAGCGAGAGAGAGATATAGAGAGAGAATTTTGTGGAAGTTTTAATTTAGTATTTTACTACTGATATTTTGCTGTTTACATTAATATTATTCGAAAATTAGTAAATAATATCAAAAATGTAATCAAATAAAACTACAGTAATTAGTTAATACTGCTCTGAGGAAAAGATTTTTGCGAATTGTGAAATTCATTTTTGGTCAGTCGCTAGTAGAGAAATAGGTTAACATTCCTAAGAAATTAAAGAGATATGCTCTCTCTCTCTCTCTCTCTCACTTTTGCCTGGCACAAGGCTGGCTGAATATGTCGTAGTGGTAACTGTTTTGGCTGGAAGGGTTAGAAGCATGTATGTATATATTTTTAAGGGCAAGTACTAATGTTTAAGAAGACTTTGAAAAGATATTATTAATATAATTTAAAAGATTAATACATCAATATGATAATAATCTAAGGTATAATAATAATAATAATAATAATAATAATAATAATAATAATACTCTTTTTTACAATATTTATGTACTTCTAAATTATTTAAGAAATTTAAAAGAGCAAAAATCATCCCTGAGTCTTTTCTTGAAAGCCATGAGGCGAGGGGAGAGGCCAAACCTATCAAATATCTCACATTTGACATTTTTCTGACCACGAGGGTAAATTTTGCCACTCCCTGATCACATAAATTTTCTGCCTTCCTTCCTTTATCTCTCTCTCTCTCTCTCTCTCTCTCTCTCTCTCTCTCTCTCTCTCTGTTGTTCAACAGCCAACACAGTTCCTGCCTATCAAACCTCTTGGAGTTTTTTCATAACAGGCTTGGTATTTACGACAGTAGTAGAGCAATAGATATACTCTACTTAGATTTCCAAAAGGCCTTTGACAAAGTCCCACACAAGAAACTGATGACAAAAGTTAGAGCTTTAGGAATTGTAGGAGAAACAGCAGACTGGGTCGAAGACCGGCTAACTTACAGAAAACAGAGAGTCGTAATAAATGGTGAAGAATCAGAATGGGCAGATATAACAAGCAGAGCTCCCCAGGGTTCAGTCCTTGGCCCTCTCTTGTTTTTTATTTACATTAATGACACTGATGTAGACTTAACTAGCAAGATAGCCAAATTTGCAGACGAAACCAAACTAGTGCAAATGCAGCAGACCCAGATGCAGTGGAAAGTTTAAAAAATGATCTAATGAAAATAGGAGAGTGGTAAAAAAGATGGTAAATGCCTTTTAACGTAGATAGGTGTAGTGTTACAAAAACGAACAAACAACCCTCATGCCAGCTACATGCTGCTTTGGAATGAAATAAATAGTGTAGAACAAGTGGAAGACCTTGCAGTCATTATTACTTAAAATTCACAAAAGATTGCATAAAAGCTGAAAAGAAGGCACAGAAACTAGTGGGATACATAAAAGAGGTGGTTCAAATACAGAAACAAGGAAACGTTGCTGCATCCCTACACATACATCAATAGTTAGACCCCTTCTTGAATATGCAGTACAGTTTTGGTCACCAACACTATGAAAAGACATAAATAGATTAAAATGAGTACCAGCAAGAGCCACAAAGTTAATTCCATTCATCAGGCAAATAGGTTACTGAAGACAACTAGAGAGCCTGAACATGTATGGCTTAGAAACACGACGATTGCGAGGACAGCTAATAGAAACATTTAAAATAATGAGAGGCATAACAAAGTAGACAGTAACCTATTTACATTAAACGATAACCAGACAAGAAATAATGAATGGAAAATAGAACTGAAGAGATACAACACATCCCATATGTGATACGTGGAATAAACTGCCACCAGAAGTTGTAAACAGCAACAGTGTAGAAGAGTTTAAAAGAGAGCTAGACACAATCATTAAGACACTATGAATGCACAGTAAAACCTGCTCCTGCAGATAAGTGAGTGCACGATGTCTCCTCAGATGGACTAAAAAGTCTTTGACACATCTTAAGCCTCATAACACTCTCTCACCAATCCCTCAGTGCCATTTTGCTTGGCGAGACGTACCTGTGCGTGGTCTGAATAATCAACCGATATCACGCGTATAACATACAACTAGAAAACGAATTATAGCTAGAAGTGTTCGCGAACTGTCAGTGATTAGATTAGTGTCAGAATAGTAGGATAAAGCATCGACTAAGTTAGTTTTTCAAGTGAATTATTACAAATTTGATAAGGATGGCAACGAATGGCAGCAATGGGGAAATCTTGTTTGCCTTGCAGACATGCAATATGATGACTTGGCAGGAAGGGAACTGGCATTTCTTATCTATGAGATCAATAATAGCCCTAACCAAAAAGATGTAAAAATATTCATAGACATATTGGAAGGATATGATCCTTCAAACTGGAGCAAGTCTGCAGAAAATATTTTGAAAATAATTGAAAGAGTACCAAATAAAAGTTATAAAGAAAATTTACATCAATTAGCATATTCCAACAAAGAGAATGAATAAAGTGAATATTGTGAAGTATAGCATTATAAATCCTCAAAACCTGATCAGGAAATGCTTGCTTGCCACGTACCAACACATCCTCAATGTGCAGAATTAAGTCCAGCAAATTACAATTGAGGACACAAGAGTTATTTGCTTAACATGTCTATCATGGATAGATATGTTATTAAATCGAGACTTAATGTACAAAAAGTAGAAGACGAAGATGACGAAGAGGAAGAAGAAGAAAATGGAAAAAAAGAAAATAAAACTAAAGTGATAGACAAAAATAATAAAAACAAAGAACAGGACAAGAATATGGATGCAGATACTCATAGATACTACATATGAGGCAATACAGCGGCATACATACAAAGAAATAAATTACGACATGACAACATAAAATAAAATTCCGAAGAGGCTTTACCCAAATCTTCATACCGAAGGGAAAGAGTAAGAAAAAATATAAAAGAGACAGTCTGCACCCTTTTGAAAAGAGGGAATTGAAGTTTTGGTGAAAGATGTTACTACAAGCATCCCAAGGTATGTCACAATTATGAGATTTATGGCAAATGTGCATACCTAGACGGCTATGAGGATGAATGCAGCGATCTACATCCAAAAATGTGCAAAAACTTAAAAAAAGGAAAAGGATGTAAGTTAAAAAAAAATGTAGATATATGCATCCTGTAGCCATGAATCAAAATCAAACAGATAATAAAAAGATAAAAATAAAAATGAAGCAAATTAAGAAAGGATCAAAGAACATGAGGTGAAGGAAGAAAACAAGCAATCATTATGAAATGTCAGCATCGAGAATTCCAGCAACAGCACCCAGATACAGTGCAAGGAACAAGCACTGTATATACAACGCCAGGGGATGGTGCAGATACGGAGATAAATGCGGATTCATACACAAAATGAATGAATATGAAGATGGAAGATCAAATATATTGGAAAAGTTGGATTTTTTAATGTCAGAATTTCTGGAAATGAAGAAAAGATCAACATACCAGAACAGGAAAGAGACATGGGAAAATCCTTATTGTTACCCATATAAATGATGGGGATAACACACAAACCATCATAGTGACAAATGCACAGGGTTTAGTTACGAGTAACTCAGAAAGAAAAATAGTGTTCCTAGAAGAACTAACCCAAACTGAAAAAGATATAATGAATATAAGTGAAACCTGGTATTCCCAAGAGAATGGTAATGATGATCAGATAAAGGGGTTCCAAACTTACAGATCAGATAGAAAAAATATGAATCAAGGGGAAAAAAAACCAAACGATGTATGGGAGAGACATAAATCAAGGAAAAATATATGAGAAATATAGTAACTCAGAATGTGAATTAATATCGGTAGAATTTGAATCTGAAAAATTAGTGAACATTGTAATATACAGACCCCCCTAATACTTAAGAGTTTGACACAGTAATAGAAAAATTGGATGATATATGTAGAAATCACAAAGACTGGAATCTACTCCTATCCGGAGACTTTAACTTTCCTGTCGTAGATTAAAAAGAACAAATAGGAGATTAAGGTTGAATTTATACATATAAAAAAGAGAGTAATAGTAGTGCAGAAGATTAAGAGGCAATTCGAAAAACAACTATTAATATATGCTACTAGAACACAACATTCAACAAATAAATCACCTACCAACAAGAAAGGATAATACTTTAGACCTAGTATTTGTGAATAGGTGAATTATGTTGAAGAAATAATATTATATGATATGAGGACAGTAGTGCCTGAGGATATGAAATTAATCCGTTCCGAAGCGGCCTTCGTAACCTGATTTTTTTTCGTATTTCGAACCATGTTTTACATGTAAATTGCCTCATTCGTTCCAAGCCCTACAAAAACACCACAGTAAATTTTGTTATAAAGCTAAATTGACCAATAAACAATGAAATACAACAATTTGGACCATTCAATGACTAACATAACCATGACTGTGTACCTGTAAATAAAGTGTATTAGTGTACAGGGTACAAGAAATACTGTTCGTACATGTATGTACATATGTAGTAAAATGTGGAACCTTACCTTTCGAGTGAGGCGATCTCCGAAAGTGGTGACAGAGGAGGAGGACAAATGGCAGAAAACACGAACACTTAACTTTACAAAACACATAAAAAATGGCAGAAAACATGAACATTAAACTTTACGAAACGCATTAACAAATGGCAGAAAACACATTAACACTTAACTTTACAAAAAACTTAAAATTAAATAAACTTTTTTAAAATTTTTTTTTGATACGTTTTTTTTTTTTTTTTTTTTTTTTTTTTTTTTACAAAATTTCAATCTCCTCACCACTTTCAACTTTCTGTTTTTTGTAGCACTTGGATCCTCCTGTTTGCTTACTACTACTAAAGGCCTCTTTAAAAAATAACTATCCAAGGAAGATTGCTTCTGCCTGCTTTTGACAATGTTCCTGAAACGACTGGCCACAGTCATCGAACTGCGCAAGCATATGACCTGTGTAAGCCTTTTCGGGGTGTCTCTTTTCTACAAATGATTGTACTTTATGAAAATCAGCTAGAGCATTCTTAATTTCTGCTGTTGTCATAGGGTCCTCCTCCTCCTCCTCACCGTTGCTAAAAGAACTCTTCTTGAACGACGTTATGTTGCATGGCCTCCAACTCCTTCAGGTCATCTGTTGTAAGCTCCTCTTGGTGCTCCTCGAGAAGGTCATTGATGTCATCCTCGTCAATGACCAGCCCCATGGACTTACCGAGTGCAACAATCTCATCAAGATCTGGTTTCAGGATCGTCAACTGTTTCTGAATCTGCACAGCTTCGCCCACGTTGAATCCCTTGAAGTCTCGGGTGGATACGGCATCAGGCCAGAATTTCCTCCACAAAGAATTCAAGGTTCGCCTCAAAACCTCCTGCAAGCTTGATCGATGAGTCGGATACATATCACGATATTGAAATGTTCCTTCCAAAATTCACGCAAGGTGAGGTTTGTAGTATTGGTGATGTCGAAACAACTCTTGAAAAGATGTTTTGTATACAGCTTCTTGAAGTTCGATATCACTTGCTGGTCCACGTGCTGGAGGAGAGGGGTGGTGTTAGGCGGAAGATAAAGAACCTTGATAAAAGAATACTCCACTAGGATATTATCCTCGAGGCCAGGAGGGTGAGCAAGGGCATTGTCCAACAACAGCAAACATTTTAGAGGGAGGCGCTTCTCTTACAAGCATTTCTTCACTGTTGGGCCGAAACACAGATTTACCCATTCGGTGAACAAAAGTCTCGTTACCCAGGCTTTCGCATTAGCCCTCCACATCACCGGAAGCTTCTCCTTTAGCACTTTGTGGGCCTTGAAGGCTCGAGGAGTCTCGGAATGATACGCAAGTATGGACTTGACCTTATAATCCCCACTGGCATTGGAACAAAGTGCGAGCATAAGCCTGTCTTTGATAGCTTATGCCCGGGTAGCTTCTTCTCTTCCTCCGTGATGTATGTCCGACGAGGCATTTTTTTCCAAAAAAAAGGCAGTCTTGTCACAGTGAAGACTTGCTGAGAACTGTAGCCTTCCTTGATCATCATCTCGTCGAATGTCTTAATAAAGGCTTCAGCCGCTTTCATGTCTGAGCAGGCAGCCTCCCCATGCCTCACCACCAAATGGATGCCAGTCCATTTGCGGAATTTATCAAACCACCCCCTAGAAGCCTTGAAGTCTGGGGTTGCTGTCAATGTCCCTTCTCCTTCGTCATCTTCGGCCTGGGTAATCAGATCACCGAAAATAGCGCTTGTGGCAGATTGCCGTCTCGGTTATCGTATCGCCAGTGATTTCTTTGTCTTTAATCCATACAAGAAGCAGCCTCTCCATCTCATCATGCACGTGGCTCCTCTTGTTGGACAAATAGTCACGCCCTTAGAAGGTGTAGCTGCTTTGATGGCTTCCTTCTGCTTAAGGATGGTGCCTATCATTGACAGATTTCGGCCGTATTCCTTAGCGATCACACTCAACCGCATGCCAGCTTCATACTTCTTAAATATCTCAATCTTTGTCTCCGTAGAAAGCATTCTCTTCTTTCCGTGAACTTCAGCAACATTCTTGGGACCCATGGCTAATTAAGTTAATTAAGTTCACAGACATGATGAAGTATACAAGTAGAAAGCAAAATCACTAACAAGAATTTGCGTTAACAAACGAAATACGTATATGTGAACGAACGATCCACATGCGTACGATAATGCTGATGCGACAAAGTGGCTGAAGGATGCCTTTACGTAGAGGCATGATGGGATAGATGCTGACCAATAGGAGAGCAGGATCTTACAGCAGTGACTAGCATCAGGAACCAATGGGAGAGCGGGAGGATGGTGGCGAGTCTACTGAGTTAGCAGCATGCAAGTTTTAAAATTGTTCTCGGCGGTCCGGGCAAATCTCAGACTTTACAGTACACCCTTTCGCAACCTGAATTATTTTCGTATACAGAAGCAAAAAAACTCTTCGTCTTTGCTTTCGTAACTTGGATTTTTCGTAAGTAGGGACTTTCGTATGTCGAGGTTCCACTATTTCAGACCATAATGTCATAGAGATAACAGTCCGTTCCAAAGCAAGTGAAAACAGAGGTAGGCAAGAGATGGAAAAGTGGGATGGATATGGAAAATACAATTTCTATAGTAAGAATATAAAATAGTAAGAAATAAATGAAGAATTAAACAAAGATTGGGAAAACATATTTGTAAGTGATGATATACAGGTAAATACAGGTTATATTTATGAAAACTATTAGAGGAAATATAAAATTAGTGAAGAAATAAATGAAGAATTGAACAGATTGGGAAAACATATTTGTACGTGTGATATACAAGTAATACATGTATATTATATAAAATATTAGAGGAAATAGTGGATAGGTATATACCGAAGAAGAAAAGTAAACGTCCGTTATGCATACCAAGAGACAGAAGGATCTTGTTCCAGAAAATCAGAAAGCGGAAAAAAGGTCTTGCAAAAAAATGCATGGAAAGCAATGGAACTAATAAGTAAGATAGAAAATGCAGAACAAGAGATTATACAATCAAAAGAAAATGAAAAACGGAACTTAGAAGAAAAGACCCTAGAAAATATCAAGCAAAACCCCAAACTATTGCACTCCATATGTGAAAAAGATGAATAAAAGAAGAGTAGAAATAGGCCCTCTAAGAAATGAAGGGAGATTAAAGAATGAAAAAAAAGGAAATATGCAACATATTAACGAAATTAAAAATGGATCTGCAGCTGGTGTCCTTGCCATTTTGTTAAAAAAAGTAGTTCATTCTATTGCAAAGCCACTTGCAATATTATTAAGACAAGATTTATGATGAACATAAATTAGTATATATTTCCCCTACTTTCAAAAGTGGATCAAGACTAGAGGCAAGTAATTATAGGCCTGTGAGTCTAACATCACATATTATGAAAGTGTATGAAAGGGTAATGAAGAAAAATATGAAACATTTAATGAAAAATAATTCGTTTAATATAGGACAACATGGTTTGTACCCGGAAAAAGTACACAAACCCAACTGTTAGTCCACCAGGAGAACATATATAAAAAAATATAAAAATATGATAAACGGAAAAGAAACAGATGTGGTTTACCTAGACTTTGCAAAAGCTTTTGATAAGGTAGATCATAATATATTACCGTAGATATTGGTATGGCTGCCAATTGCGCATGCATCAATTTTAGACTTCCTGTCATACAAATAACATAGTGTGGTAAGGGTATGTCAGATTCTGTGAGTGTGGTGCCATATTGCGCTGTTGACTTGCTGTAGGTACAGCATTTACCAGTTTGCTAATCATGCAGCAGTTGCCATACACTGTTGCTAAGAGCTATAGATACGCCACTAGAAGATCAGCGACAGTAGTAATAATAGTCGAACTGAATGGTTATGCTGAACATGTTCAATTCAAAATGTCAAAGTGAAAGCACCATACTGTCATCACCAAAGCACCAAAAAATTTTGACAGTAAATTAAAATATAAAAAAAATCACAATAATACTTAAACTTACTTAGATTTTGACTGTATACATGAAAAAAACTAAACTAGTCCTTGTACTTCAAATCTTTGAATCTCCCTGAACAGTGTAATAATAATACATCAGTTTCGCCGAAAAAGATGTTTTCAGGTTTCAACAAGTTGAAAACGACAATAGATGTCTACGAAGAGTTAAACTTCCAGAAATTGTATATCCGGACACGAATGATCGAATCGGCACTAAAATGAGCACCAAGAGGAGATTCAAAGATTGAAATCATGCTCTGCTTTGTTTTGTATATGGTTTTGGTTTTTTACGTTGCATGGAACCAGTGGTTATTCAGCAACGGGACCAATGGATTTACGTGACTTCCGAAACCACGTCGAGAGTGAACTTCTATCACCAGAAATACACATCTCTCACACCTCAATGGAATGCCCGTGAATTGAACTCGCGGGCACCGAGGTGGCAGACCAAGACCATACCAATCACGCAACTGAGGCGCTCTGCTGTATTCATGGTGGTAAGGAAAACTACCAAAGTCGATCCTCTGGTAAACAACCTAATCAAACATAGTAATCATCCAAATCACGTCTATATTAACAGCATGTTTCCCATTTTGGACGCACTATACTGACTGCTGCACTACTTTACTCGCTAGGCCTCAAATCTTTGAATCTCTTCGGAGCCCTTTTCAGAGCCGATTCAATCGTTCGTGAGCTATAGATATACAATTTCTGGAAGTTTGACCCTTTGACGTAGACGTCTATTGCCTCTTACAGCTCGTTGAAACCTGAAAAACATCTCTTTTTCGGCGAAAACTGGTGTATTATTACATGGTTTACGTTGCTCGGTCGCTTTATTTTCTTGCTGCCACTGATATGCCTGATGCAGTAACAAGGGTTTCGAGCATGTGCAATTCATAGCCGTACCAATATCCAAGGCCAACGGAATTTCGCTCGGACAGCCGTTATTAATGTGGACGTCACTAGGTTCAACAACTGAGACACGTGTCCTCTCTCTCTCTCTCTGACTGCTTATTCATAATCACATTTTATTATACGGTTATTACTATTATTATTTCTGAATTAATAATAATGAATTAATAATAATAATAATAATAAGAATAATTAATAATAATAATAATAATAATAATAATAATAATAATAATAATAATAATAATAATTAATGTTATAATTATTATCATTCTTTTACTCCTGATTACTATTATTACTATTATTGTTATTATTATAATTACTACTCTTATATTATTATTATGGTTATCATTATTATTCTTGTTATTACTATTATTATTATTGTTGTTGTTATTATTATTATTATTATTAATTATTACCGTTATCATATATGATGGAGGCGATTATATTTATACAGTGGTAACCTCTCAATAATCATATCTGGAAATTTAAGAAAAAAAATTTGTAGTCTAATTTATTTCATAATAATGCGAGTCATGGTGTTAAAAAATTAGCCTTCCTCCCGCACAGCTGAATCCATCTGTCTTGTGTTTCTTTATCTTTCGGAAATCGATAATAATTATAAATTGATTTTCCTATCGAATAATTTGTACAGACCAACAGACCTTGGGACAGAGTAAGTGGGAGAGAGATGGATGTCTGACCTTCTGGACTGCTCATTACAGACTGGACCTTTGTTTGTTTGTTGTTGTTGGAGATTAAGCCAGCCTTGTGCTGGCACGGGCTCTTGCTCCTAGAGAGCAGCCCGTAACTCCTTTGCTTCAGCCTACGACCTCTTTTGAACCTATTGACGTCATGGATGCGCAAACGACAAAAACTTCAAGCGGCCGTGGGTTGACCTGTTAAAATTCTATTGGCCTTGCCAATATCTATCGAAATCATGGATACGGCTGCCGTACCAATATCCAGTTCGTAATTTTAAAAAGTAGTAGGTGGGCTACAATAAACGGTAGATCTATATTACTATTCCAAGGCGGCCTAGACTATGGCAGTTGCGGTTTTTCTATGCAGTTTTTATCTCCTGAACAAGAATTTTAAGTAATATTATTCGGACGACTGTAATTAAACCGCAAGGGGCTCGTACTAAACACGGCGAAATACATTGGACGCCCCCAAATTTCCTGGTGGCTTTCGTATTCGCGGTGACGAACGATGCGGAATGCTTAGTAGTAGTATATAGAAATCCCAATAAACTTTTCCTTACTCACGTTAGACCTACCTACTGCAATAACCATTTCCTTAGCAGTTTTCCTTTACTTTTGCATTTTTTTTTTTCACTTACAAAACCAAAATACTTTTCCCAATGTGGTCCCTCATAATTGAAGTAGCCTAGTATACCGAAGAGGGTTGGGCGTCCAGAATCTCAAATAAGGGGCCCACGGCCTAGCCATCTAATTTTCCAGCGAAATGAACATCAGAACGTTCAAATGGCACACCAAAGTATGGGACATTCATTATCAACTCCTGATTCTGATTAGTGGTTTAATAATAAAAAAAAAAAATTATGAAGAGTTTAAAAATCCCTACCTTGGTCAGTAGTACTTCACTCGCAATAGGTAGGCTATCTTGGGGATGATACTAAATGCATCCTGTCATTTCACTCGTTTTTGTATTTTCCCCACTCAAAAACACCAGTTTCCCACGGTGGGTGTGAGGGGTTCCAGTATTTTTTTAAAGTAACAAATTAAAGCAGAAGTAAATGTTAAAACCGTTCGAAACATACTACAAAAATAATCCCAAGATCAAATAGTTAACCACCACATCTTTGATAGGCAGCACGACTAGGAAGCTCTGAGTCTCTGAAGAAGTTAGAACTTAGAACTTCTGAACTCGGGGGAGTTCGGAAACTTCGAGGCCGCTGGCTTAGGCTTAGCGGCGTTTAGCTTATTTTCTAACAGCGCCTGAATTTCAAAATTATGCTAATTTGGGGAAACTTAATGAAAAAAATATTCACAAAACAGAATACTTTAGTAGAATTGGGACATACTAGTATTCTATGTCGTAATCCCATAAATTTTCTTTTGTATAGCCCCCTCATTCTGTCGAAATTTGAGACAAAAAAGTATATACTATCTAGAAGACTCGCTTAAGGTACTTTTACTGATGGTATCGTTGTTTATTTGCACTTATTTTTGTTTTTGAAATGTTTAAAGATGTTTGTAATTAATGAATCACGCGTGCTGCCAGTAAGGTGGTGGCTAATCATTGGGCAGCTATGACACAACAAAAAAAGAAAAGGAAACAACCGATCTGACCAAACTTCGTATTTGTAGTCCAGTGCAATATTAATGAAAGTTGATTTTTTGGTACCCTTCATGCAACTGAAAAAAACATATTAAAGATTTATTTAATATAATTGGAGGAACAAAAATGTTACGTCAAATCTCGAAGGAAAAACCATGAATTTAGAGATCTTTGGCAATTTCCATGGTATTTTTACACATTTTTTCTTGTATTCCTGGGTTTTAGGGGTTGCTCTTCCCAATGAAATAGAAACACTTGATGATAGCACTGCTCCTAATACCTTAAACCAATTTATCCCCACTCCAACTCCACAAAAAGTTCACTGAAATAAGATCCTGTGCTTCGCTTCTTTTTTTTCCGCATGAAGCCTATGTATTTTAGCATTGTATGTCTTCATTAAATTACCATGAAAGACAAATATAAAGTATCAGATGTTTATTCTGTTTGTATAAACACAAACTACCGAGACCTTTTCATACAATCAATTATTCATAGTCTCTCATCACTTGTGTCAAATAAAATCTAAACTGTGTCCGATTCTTCATCGTGTTTATCTCCTAATGTATTTAAACAGTTTTCCCTGTATGTGAGCCACACCATAGAGAAATGAAGACCTTGACGACGGCACTTGCAGTTAGTCTCATGCAGTTAATCTCAAATACATTTGGGAGATAAACACGATGAAGAATCGGACACAGATTAGATTTTATCTGACGCAAGTGATGAGAGACTATAATAATTGATTGTATGAAAGTCTCGGTAGTTTGTGTTTATACAAGCAGAATATACATTTGATACTCTATATTTGTCTTTCATGGTAATTTAATGAAGACATATAATGCTAAAATACATAAGCTTCATTAAAAAAAAAAGAAGAAGCCAACAGTACAGGATTTTATTTCAGTGAACTTTTTGTGGAGTTAGAGTGAGGATAAATTGGTTTAGGGTATAAGGAGCAGTGCTATCATAAAGTGTTCTATTTTATTGGGAAAGAGTAACCCCCAAAACCCAAGAATACAAGAAAAATGTGTAAAAAATACCAAAAATTGCCAAAGATAGCTAAATTCATGGTTTTTTTTCCTTCGAGATTTGACGTAACATTTTTGCTCCACCAATTATATTAAATAGATCTTTAATATGTTGTTTCAGTTGCATGAAGGATACCAACTTGATGATGCTCCTTTTGGTTCTCACATGAAGTACAAATTAGAATCTTTTGCATGGTAGCAAAGAAGTATGATCAAGTCTGTTACTGTCTATATCATCCTCAACAACTAGCTACAGTAGGAACCTTTTGTGATGTAGCAACAGCTGTTTGGACAATCTGCAGATCTGCATCGTGCATTGTGAACTTTTGACTCCATCTGCCTGTATATAGTTTCTCAGTTAGGAGGTTTGAGGAATTGTTGCTTGTTTTCCCAATTTGATAAGAACTCCTGCTTCTTCACTTTAGGACCATCCCCCCAGTCAGTCACCTTTCTTCAGGTCGGCAATTCCTTCTTCTATTTGCTTTGATCTTTGGTTCATAGTGTTGTTGTATCGTCAAAAATACAAACTATTGCAGATGAGCTGTACTTGTCCATAATGTAGTCAGAGAAGTTCCGTGCAATAGCATTATATGTTTTGCCAGTGTCCAAGGTATTCTATGAAGCAAGGCACCCCTCCATCTAGAACAAATAAACAGTCCTTGAGACCCTCCATGGCAGTCACTAAATCGCATATCAGTTTAACCAACTGTGGCTTGATTGCAGGTAGAATTACATTTGTTGTTTCAAACAGTGCGGTGAATATCCATAAAGGTCATACTCTAGACAGAGCTTCGGGTAGCTGTTCAGCTTGTGTTCCTGCAGTCACTAACCTTTGAAATGTGGCGGGATTACAGGTTAAAAAAACAAAAGCAAGCAAGACCTCTCTGCGTTTACGTTAACCACACCTAGCTTACAAATTTCCCCCAGCCACACTTTCCCCTTTACGTTACTTAAATTACAAACAGGACACTTGGTTCAGCAAGGCAAAATACACACTCTCAAACACATTTACTCACCAGGAAACTTGGCACAATCAGGGAAAGAAGCTGTGCTTTCAGAGTAATATGGCTGTCGATAAACAACTCCACCATTACTAGTGAAAAACATCAAACAACAACCACTATCATCAACTCCCACTGAACACTAAAAAAACAAAACAAACAAACAAGCACCAATACCATACAAGCATGATAAATCACTAACACAAAACAAACACCAAACAATCACCAAGACTATACAACAGTCTACAACATCAAACACCACAAATTACTCACAACTCGACAACCATACGAACTTAAGCACAACTCAATTACTCAAAAACCAAACTTATGTAAGAAACACACAGACAACTCTACTGACTGGCCACCTATCACTCTGAATCCCTTCTTTGACTCTCTGCTCCTCACTCCGAATGCCTTCACTGACTGACTGCTTCTCAATGAACCAATACACCCACCAAACAAGCAGTTCTTTGTCAACCACCCATTCATCAATCACACCCTCTCTCTTTCTCACGCAAGCGAACTTGAGAAAGTTGTGTCCAAATACAACCACTACATCATTCTTCCATAGAAAGAGTAATTGAGGATCTATTTTGAATGGTTGCCTCATTGCTTAGCTTGAGAGTCAATTCTGAATCCATGAGAGCTGCCTGATATTTCTTCTTGAGGGAAAATCCAATAACCATTTCTCCTTTCATCTTCTTAAGAACATTATGATCTATTTCTTTTGCATCGTCACTGTATAATAGCTAGTCCTATTGACTCCATCTTTTTTTTCCTTTTCTTCCCACAGACAAACAGTGTGTAAGAACAGTTGCAAAGATACTGGGATGAATGACAACTTGTTCCAAAGTAGACACCTCTAAGCTTGAGGGATAAAGTTATCTTTCGACTGTTCAATGAGCTTTATGTCAACTTTACTGAGTTCAGCAGCTGTGCTGATTACTCTCCCTTTGTCCATCTCATCGGAACGTTCTTGCTAGAAAAAGTCATGGAGAATTTCGGTGGCATTTTTCCTAAATGTAACAACATTCTGTCTTCCACTAACTTCACTAATAAAGAATAAAGATCTCATCACCAAACCACTGAAGTAGTTGTTCCTTTATGTGACAAAATCTATATGGCTCCTCCTCATCTACGTACTACTGTTTCCTTATGTTCACAAGGTCCACCTATGGTTGCCTGCTCATCACCGTGTATTTGAAGATCATCTATTGCTCTATCAAATGCTTCAACTCTAGACAGTTATTTTGATCTACCAGATCTTACTTTTTTGCATTTTGATGAATCTTCAGAACCCATTTCTTTATGAGAAACTGCGTCATTAACATGGAGGTCATTAACGAATTCTACTCTGGGTTGTACTTCTTTAGACCAAGCATCTGAATGAACACAACAAAATTCAAGTAACCATTTTGTGAAAATAGAATGATCTTACAAGTATCATTTGAAATTATTTTCTTTCCATCATATTTATTGGGGATCCCACAAAACAAGCACATGTCCAGGTAGGAAAATGGTAGATCTTCAGACCTTCTTCTGCATTAAATATACTCTCTGCTTCCATTTAGTGGGGCAGATAACAGAAAAATCGTGGAAATGAAGATACAAGCATCAAATTTGGCACAAGTGTCCTCCAAGGTATACTAATCAAATGTGCCCAATTGGCCAATTGAAAATCCAAGATGGCAGCTATTTTCAAGATGCCCGCCAAAATAAACACCAGAAGTAGATGTTTTGCTTAGAAATATTTTGTAGTTGTTCTGATTTGCATGATCTAAGTGTGGGTTCCTATGTTTTGAAGCTGCTGAACTATATTTTCCTTTTAAAAAGCACTCTGAGACATATTTCTCAAGATGACCACCAAGATGTTTGTCTTTCTTTACATAAGTTTTGTCCCGGCTGCTGTTTCGATCTGCTACTGTTCACATGTGCAGATGCAGTGATGTGCAGGGAAGCTCTGCCAGAGAGCACTTGCATCTTCCTTTGCAAAACCTTCTTACAGGAGCCCTTTGTCAATTCTTGAAGGCTTGCTGCAATCGGAGGTAGTGTTGTCCAATGTATCTGCCATGCGTTTTCCTTTCTGTGTCCCACCCCCATTCAGCAGGACTGCTTATGTGTGGATGACAGTGGGTTCCTGGTTTACTGGCCCCAGATGATCCCAGCCTGGTAGGCTGCACGTTTTGCATGTTCTCTGAGGGCTGCCTGTGTTGGTGGAATTGAGTTGCATGGCCTCTGCTTGTGGGCAAACAGATCTACTCTTGCTTCGTCCACACCAGTGGCTGAGCTTGATCTGTCGTACATGAGGACAACGAATCTTTCCAGCCTCTGCATGTCAAGATCACGAATCAATGTTGGATGCTGGCTGAGATTGATGAATGTTTCAGTAATATCATCAAATACATTCTAAGTCTGCCAGAAGACAGACACAATGTCACATCCTGTGAATGTGTGAAAGTAGGGGATCCCTCTAAATTTCTCAAGCCCAATTGCAGAAACTACCTCATGGACTGGAATCCATCGCATATGGGCTCCTTGGCCAAAGGCGATCCACATTTCCTGAAGACCTAGTTTTCTGGAAGGATGGCAGTACAGATATTTCTATGACTAGCACATCTGTGTCATTTGCCTTGATGATTATAGACTTGCTCCCATCAGTCGTTGCATTCCTAACGTGAACAAATATTCAACTGCCAGCTTCTTCGTGACAACATGGGGACGCAGCATCCAGAGACTTCACTGTGTTGCTAATGGTATCCTCTCCTTTTGTGATGATGACTGTGCTTGTCGTTTCTGCTTCACACATCTTTTTGGCAAGGAAGTGAAACAGTTCCGTCTTGTTGCTGGGGTTACGAAGGAAGCTTTGCCAGTTTCCTGGTGTCCTTGCTTGTTCCTGTGACTCTTCTTCTGATTCCTTTCCCCCTTTTTGACCTCGTCTCTGATTACAGACTTGATTTCTTGTATACATCAAAGACTATGTCCATCTGCTTGTACTGAGCACCATAGGATTCCACTTTTGGGATATTGTCTTCTTTGGCATAGTCATTAAATATCTTTGAAGTATGTGGAGGTGAGGCATTGATAAGTGCTGAGCCATCAATGATGATTGTATCTCCCTTTGGTTCTCCCACTGGGACATTCACTTGCGCTTCAAGAATTTCAACCAGCTGTGACTTCTGAAACGTATGAAGCTTGCGCTGTCACTGAGAGATGCAAGGTATGAATGACTGATTCTCTTGCTTGAAGAATTCTTGCAAGTCACACTGTCTGTTCTGGCTTGAGATGAAGTCGCAAGAATAACTGACAGTCATCTTTTAGGACTTTCTCCTTATAAATTCCCTCAGCCTGTTCTTGTTTGAAGAATGAAACAGGGTTCTTGATTGGATGATAGAAAAGATTTTCAGCTTCATCCTCTAGCCCTTTCATAAATGATAGGAACTGCTCTTTGCCTCGCCGATGATGTGTAGCTACCATTTCAGCTAGAGTTAGGTCTGCAATGTTTTTTGTATCTAACACCATCAGGTCTACTGATTCTTCTTGGAATGGTTACCCATCTCCTGCATCACTGCAGAGAGTGATTTCACCTTTTCAAAGAAAGATTTCTGGGCACTTGGTGTCTGCTCGTGGTGTCTGCTGCTGTATGTGGCATTCTTCATACCAGCTAGTAGACGACTAACTTCAGGTCCAGAGACCATCCACCTACGAAGTGCTGACGGGTCTTCTGTCACCCAATTGCTCCTCCGTCACCTTTGATCACTGCATTATTGTGCTCGTGTGCTTGATCAACCTCCATGCCAGATAATTCTCTTCTCAACTTGTGGATGACAAAGTTACCATTGTGAAACTCCTTGGCCACGTCTGGATGTTGTTGTTCAAGTGACATCATATCTCGGGGGTGAATAGCAATCCACTGGGCATAGTTAACATTGTTATTTGCAAAGAAGTAAGGCACCAGTTCTAAAAGTGCTTCACGGTACTAGTTGAAGTCTCCTTCTCTGAATGAGTGGATGAGGGTGAATATTGTGAGTTTCATGTCCAGCACCAGACTCCAGAATTGGAACTGAGGACTCTCTTTTTTCCGTTTTTTCACACCAAACCTCAAAAGTTATTTCTGATGTGCTAGACTCTTCAGAGCAGAAATTATGATATGCCTTCATCAGTTTGTACAAGCTGCATGCTGTAATCGGTGTGCTTGTCTTATCTTTCTGCGACACTGGATGCAGACAGATAAGACTCTGATGCACCAGATGGGGCCACCCATGCTTCCACAATGGCACTGGTCCACCCGCTGTCTCGTAGTAATGTTCCTATCGATCTCAGTGAAGCCATTTCTATATGAAGGCCTCCAAACATGACACGAACTTGTCCTCTCCATATTCTTGCCACCTCCACTGTATTTGTTTTGCCAGAGCATACAACGGTTGGTCAGCAACAATTACAGGTGTCTGCTGTGGGTTAAAAAAAGTCACTGTATCATGGACCTTCTCCATGGAATGTTTGATAGTTGTAAGAGAGTGTGCCTGGTCTCGCCACATACGCATTATTTGCCGATTTGCTCACTTCAGATGGACGGCTCCTTTTCTGTGTTGCATGATATGCTGACTGCATCAGCCACATTCTCAGTGAGGAAGACTTCCTCCAACCAAGAATAATCTTCATTCCAAATGTGACCTGATCAACTCTGGTGTTGGTAAGGATTTGCTTGCAACTGGATGAGGATTGGGGTTTTTGGTGATGTATGCTGGTCGAATATTGGTGTATGGTTCTGGAAGCTCTGGAACTTTTTTAACCTTCATTTTTTACTCAATATCTAGTTTGAGTGGCTCACGTTCATCACCAGGATTTCCTGTGTTTTGGATGCTACAAAATGGAAAACAACCTTGTACTGTGTAAAGATGTTTCAGCTGTGGTCGCAGTCGAATTATGATCTATGTGGTCAACTGCTCCAGTTGTGAACAAATTCTTTCTCAAGACTGGGGGACAGATTACTCCATCTTCCACATACTGTGCAACAACTGCTTCTCCTAACTGTTGAGATTTCTAGGAACTCAGTCATATGACATGCTGAGTCCATTCTCATGGGGCATTTCAATTATTTGTCTCTTCCTCGTCTTGGCAAACACATATAGGCCCATGTAGACTGCAAAATGTGGCTCCCGGTCCTTGGAATGTCTTGTGTACATCCGTTCCTTCCTTGCATTTGGCGGAGCAGTTGTGCTGTAGTTGTGATGTAGCAAAGTCTGATTTCAATGCTCCATGATGGAGTTGGAACTTGATGTCTGCGCCATGTTTGATCATGCATACAAACTGAAGCAGTGATGGTTACACAACCTGTTCTAAGTCTTTATCGAAAATAGCTGCTGAAATTCAACTTCTGACAGAGCATGTCTTGTCTTATTATCCTAGCGGCTTTGCTAGATGGATCGTTTCACCATAATGGGATGCTTCTGATAGGATTGAACCTACATCAGTTTCAACAGCCAACAGAACTTCTTGTCCTTGGCGATTAGCTTGCAGCTGTGGAATGTTGCAACAGCAGCTGATCCTTGATTCTAGTAGGATAAACATCAGGCGAGTCAATGCCAAGCTGTTCAAGCCTCTGCTTATAAAGCTTGGTCAAACAGCAAGCTTGAAAATCGGTGGCCTCTCACTGGCATTTTCCATCTCACAGATATAGGAACTAGTTCAGAGAAAGCAATTGGATATGCATCCTTCCAGTGTTCCTGTGCTTTTACTTGCTCCCCCCGTTGCTGCTGACAGAACACAAAGTCGTCGATATTGTTATTGGAATAGAAGCAATTTGTTAGTACTTAGAAATATACAGTTGACATATACAGCAGAAATGCATGAAAAACATCATTTTGGGGTACAAGACCCCTCCAAATTAGGTATGAGGAGAATTGATAGCATGTTAAAACCTGTTTATCTGAAAGGCAAAGGTCGATGGCGTAGGATTTGCTATCTGTTGCATCTCAGCTTGAAAACGTGAGGAAGCAACGAGATTCCAAAGTATATTTAACAAAACTTTTATGTAAATTCAATAGGTAAAACTACATAATAGAGATCAACCCCAGCAACTTACATTCACACACACTTAGAAACAACCACATGGCGTTCAACAGTATGTATCGAACAACTGTGGGGTTGCCAAACTATGAAAAAGGTTTGGGGAAGGGAAGGTTGGCAAAGTATAATGGTCAAACTTTGAAAAATTGCAAGGATTTATGTAAACAGAGACTTGGAAAACCATGTTCCTCCACCAAAACTAAAGGATTAGAATTTCAATATGTTGTATCAACAGATGACCCTAGCGCAGCAAAAAATTAAAGTTTAGTTAATATTGCAATTTCCCACCTGGTTCACCCCGTTTTGGCGCCTAGACTTAATGAGCTATTGCAGGAAAAGAAATCATCATTGAGGAAATTTACCTCCCCGTAATATGAAACAAAAATTGTCCAAACAATTGTCTAACAGGCCTTTACAAATCAAGGCGCTGAACTTCTTCAGTAGGTATCTTTTGTGAATATAGGAGTCATTATATCTCGGGACAATAAAACAAAAGTTATGTCATTAGAAACTATTATGGCCTTTATTTAAAGCATTATTACACAACGTGTTTTCCTATGCTTTTTTTTTTTCTTGTTCCATTCTGATCAGGTACTCTTATGCTGACGAGTTATACATATCTCATCATAGTTCGAAGAAAAAAGCCAGCCCTTAAACCCTACATTCCAAGTCTGTATTTATACTGATGATGGTAAATGACTACACCCATTTAGTATTAGTTAATGAACAAACAATAAAGTAATATATATATATATATATATAATACTATATATATATATATATATATACATATATATATATATATATATATATATATCTATATATATATATACCATATATTATATATATATATATACATATATATTATATATATATATTATATATATATATATATGTATATATATATATATAATATATATATATATATATATATATATATATATATATATAAATACATAATTAATGCATGGAACATACGTTTTTTTTTTTGTCATAGAATTTTGAAACTCGTTGAGCTAAGCAATGCAGTGGAAGAGCTAAATAAAATCTCTCCTTACGTTCATTAACAAATAACCAATATATGTTTTATGAATTAAATTATAACAAGGAAAAAATTTATTTATTGCACAGGGAATGGTTTGAAATCCCATTCAGTCTTTTTTATACAACATATTTCCAGTTTTCTTCCTTATGTTACTAAATGAGGAGCACCATTATAATA
>NC_061107.1:137016749-137042503 GCF_015104395.2 Macrobrachium nipponense | reverse complement strand
TTACTTGAAAATAGTAGTCATTGGGTAAATCATTTATTTATCCTACAAAACAAACATATGTACAGATATGTTCAGAACTCACGCTAAATTACTTCATAGGATTTGTATCAAAATGCACTAATCGGGAACCTAACTGGCTCCATATTTATCCGTTATTTCAATGCGAAAACACAATTATTGCATACAATAAGGCCATAATATGTTTCATAACAGTGAAATCTGTTATCTATTTCAAAACTGTTAGAAAATGTCACTTGTAGCCAGATTTTAGAAAAAAAAAAACTTTTGTTCACTCATCGCTGATGCATTTGACCAAAACTTAAGTCTTTATCAAACCTCAGGTCAAATGTTGAATAAAACAACGAGAAAAGTTTTCATAACACTAATATTGCTTTTAAAGCAAGGATAAAATTTGAAATGGTCCCATTTGATTGTTTTAAGGTCTCAACGCTGAAAACAATGTAAATATGCTAGCATAAAAGTAGAATGCGTCCTCTGATATCAACGTTTGAGTGGAGCGAGTGTGAGACAACCATTAGAACCACCTGGTGTAACATAGGTAGGTTTACAATGAGTAGCAACAGTGAAATTGTCTTGAAAACATCTATTTTATATTTTTTAGAGGAATATTTGGATTTTCATACAAATAAATTATTTATGATGTGATATGTTTCTTAATCACTTCAAAATTGATGGCTTACTGGCAAATATTCGCCAATGTAATTATTCTTTCATCATGGCCAATATTTTGGTCCTAGACCTAGGTGTGTTAGATTTCTTTACTTTACACTTAGCATTCACATCTCTTATTATCAATTTCTGGCCAGAAAGCAAGTGAGGTTATCTGCAAATTCTTGCACTTCAAAAGTTACTTTATGAAAGGATAAATTATACACCAAAAGCGAGCAGGACTTTTAAGAAAATAATATTTTAAGCTAGTTGAAAAACTGTTTTCTATACGCCTTCATTTTAATACCTATAGTATTTCGATTAATAGCCATCTTCTCCTTATAATCAAAACCATCATCATCTTTTATTCCTCAAAGAACAGGTAATCTCTACAAATAAATTCATCAGTAACAGACTACATCTCAGAAGGCTTATATTATTTTTTTAGGCCAATAAATCATTTTGCAATATCCAGGCAGCTTGAACAAAGCCTAAAACTTCAACATTAAAAGAAAACTCTTTGTAATTCATATTCCTGTTTTGAAAATGTTGTTATGATAACTGTTGAGCTTAGTAGGTCTACTGTTGTAATGTTGCAGAGGTAGTTACGTTGATCAGCCCAAGGAGCATGTTGAGTGCGCTGTCATTGGCGGCACCACTAATCTTATCACACCATACTTTGAACTAAGCAGTGTAAAAAAAAAATTAGTTCAAATCACACGGATTATGAATTATACCAATGCATAAAGGGGATCATATTTACAAAACCATAAGGAAAATAACTGTGAATTTGCTAACTTTTCGACATGTATGACATTAGAAATGAACAAAAAAATTTAACACTACTTGCCTACGTCACGTTGAGTTTGAGAATCTGACGGAACAAAAAGAATCATGTTACATGTGATTTGAGCATCACTGTACACACAAAACGCTCCCATCTCGGTAAGAAAGAGAGAGAAAGATAATTATTATTTTTATTTTATTTAATATTATTTAATCATGTTAAACTTGGTTATATTAATATTTGAAAATTAGTCAATCTTTTCTATCATAAAAAATTATTTAGTCATGAAAATAACATCAAAATACACTAATTAGTGAACATTTCTCGATGAAAAATTGCAAATTACCAAATTTTTCTTGTATAATTTATAGATAGGTTCCACAGAAAAGTCTGCAATTCTTGAGAATGGAAATACAGGGTTTTACAGTTTTCTCTCTCTCTCTCTCTCTCTCTCTCTCTCTCTCTCTCTCTCTCTGGCAATCCGTCTGGTTTTACGGCGCTTGGCTAAAGACATCATTAATCAGATTTTCGGCGACAGGTAGCGATTTTCGGGGTCTGTAAGAGGTTTATTGGCGCCGATAAGCAGTTTATTGGAGCTTACGACGTCGTAAATGCCACTTATTATCCGCAATTTTCGGTTATCAGCGATTTTCAGTTAGCTTTGCTCAGCCAGGAACGGAACCTCAGTCGTTAACCAGAGACTGCCAGTAAATATATATTCTATTGTTTAAACAATTAGTGGATATTATTCGATTATAATTTTTATTTTACACAAATGTTCATGTAGGTTCGGGTTACTGTTTATGTTTACAAAAGATTTTCCTATTATGTTGATGATATCTTGTGTTCTATAATAATGAATTGATTTAACAATTGTTGCCTGAATTTTTAACATGTTTTTTTATAAGAATAATGTTCTTCCTTGGATAACTTGTTTGTCCAGCATGTGTTTTGTAGCAGATTTTGTCATTTATAACAAATTTTTCATGCAACGCATCCTCTTGGAAATGAGGTAGTGTAAGTTCCCTGTTTTCATAAGAATATTTATGCCCTCAATTTCTTGATTAATTTGATAATGGTGTTGTGTGGAATATTTTTTAATGGCTATTTCGATCAACGATTCAATGGACTTGGAACAGGAATGAGACTCTTCTATAATTCGAGGACAGAGAGGCCTGATGAGTTGTCTGTTCAAGAATGTTCTTGAAATATTGCAAAATTCATGTCATCTCTAAAGATTTTTTTCCTCTATTTCCTGTTATTGTTGCATAATGAGAGTGAAGGTTAGTAATACTATAGTGGGCCTTTAATTTGGTCAGAGAATGGGTTCCAAAACTAGACTATTGCTATGCTTGTTTTACATCTTTTGAGGAGATACTGTAGCCATGTATGAAACAAAATATTATCAAACTTTTTCAGGCATGATTCTCTCTCTTCAGAAGGGCTACTCCTAAGAAGGAGAAGCAATTCTGCAACAGCTCTTGCTTAGCTGTTCTGAGAAACTATCACAACACATTCATGATGACCCCCAGTGTCTTAAGGACTGTTAGCCCGTCGAGATTAACCCCAATATGTAGAGGCAAGTTTAGCATTTAAATGAATTTTACTGTTGAGGTCCATGTCCTCCAACCTTGTCTATATTCATGCTTTAAAAAGTCAGAATGATATGAAATAGCCTCACACAGTTCCTCAAGTTGAGGCAGTCTTAACTTCCTAAGAAGAGAAAAAGAGCCAGGAAAAAGCAATGATTGGCTATTAGTTAGTTAGATTACAAAAACTCAAATATTGAAAGTCAGTATAGTAATCTGTTCACCATCCACCTAAAGACAAAGGCATCTGGGATTCTCAGGGTATTAATATGGAAAGCATGACAGAAGAGTTGTGATTTGTACTGTGTTTATATCAAGTATGATAATCACAGGATTAAATGCCTAACTGACATTCCTTTTGAACTATTTTGTACATAGAACATACAAACAAGAACCAGGGAATACAAATGTTTTAAGCATGATCAATTTTTTGGCAGACTTCTGCACAACTATTTCTTGTAAAGAATCACTTTAGGGAATATTTTTAATTTAGTGAGCATGGTTTAAAAATTGTCAATACAAAATTTCATACAAAGTGATAACTGTAAGAATAAAAAAAAAGATGGCTAATATTGATAACTTCCTAATTCCTAAAAAGGCATAAAATTTGTTTTACATTTAATGTTGTAACTGTTCCTCAGTAATGAGCCACTTGAGACTAAAATGCAGCAGAGTATATAAAAGGAAAAGGATACACTAAAATATATTGCTTATCAACTATATTCACTTTGTAACTTGTAAGCTTGGAATGTACATGGTAAAGACTTGAATCGCAGAGTAGAATGGCCATCCCAAACTAATGCTGGGGGTTACAAGAGTTTATGAAACAAACAAGTCATGAAAATTTCATATAACATTCCAAGAAAGTACTTATGGTTTATCTCAAGTGTCTTAGTGATCAGATACAGTCTTTGAAGTATTATTACATGAATTACTTAAAATAATATTTTATAAAAGTGTTTCAGTGCAATTCTTAGATTCTTGGTCGAAACCTCATACTTTTTAACAAGTTGGTGGGAGGAGACCCTAAATATCTTCCTGGTATGTACATTTTTATTATAAATGTCTAATAATACACTGTATTCAAAAAGGGAGTGATGTTTGTGCTACCTGCAGTTAAAAAATAAATGCATACAAAATCAACACATCAGTGAGCTAAGCCTAAGGTGGTAAACTAATGTGTTCACAATACTTGGCGGTCTCTTGACGCTTAAGACTGAAATTCACAAATGGCTAGTTATAGAAAACTATACAAAATAAGAGAAAAAAATGGTTATCATCCTAACTTGAATTTGTGTCCAGCTAAAAGAAGGAGACAGAAGCAAAATCAATTCTTGTATTAGAAAATAATATGTTCTCAGTCTTACAAAATCACCTCTAAGAAACTTAAGGCTTTTCCATCTAAATCACATATTGTAACATGATCCATTTATCAGTAGACACACACACACACATCTCTATCACAATACCAAACAGAGGGGGTCCCCCGAGCAGTGGGTTGGAACGGTCGCATGAAATTGGGAAACAACTGACACACACACGTACAATAGCTGATCATCACAACACAAGATCGGGTATGAAAAAGAAGCAAGAACTGGACGTGTTACGATTTCTTGTAATGGTGTGTTATTATTAGCTATGTTGGATTTGGCATCTGGAGCCTTTGTTGGTCTTCATTATAATGCGGTCTATTTGGGAGATTGGTCAGAAGTCATTTTGATGTTCCTTTGCTTGTGAATAGTAGTTAAATTGAGATAATCCACTGAAATGTCAGACATTTTTTTTTATTACGGTGTGCAATACATTTTAGTTTTTATATGAATTGTGGCCCAATAACTAACAAGAAAAAGAATCATATCCAGGTCCTTGCTAATCTTCATACTGAATTATGATAATGATCATTCAACAACGAAGTCAGAAAATGTTTCAATTAAAAAAATCCATTATCAATGACTTTTACATATGTTCTGAAGTATCTATAGCCTCCTAACACAAGGTACAAACATCCTACTAACTGGATATAAAAATGTGCCCACTGGAAAGGATAAAAAGGCTCATCGTTACTCTCAAGCTTAATCTTCTTCAATAGGCTACGATTCAACATACTATTGACATTACTTAAGGAAATGAGTTTATTAACAGGTGACATGAATATGACACTTTTGAGCCTTGAGGTATGGTAACAATTCTTATGACAGTTTCTTCCACTCAGATTCTCTCACTTTCTCTCCCTCTTGCTTGTTATTATTAAAAGAAAATGAGCCTTCTTTTTTTCACGTCACATTACTTGAGAATTACCTTGGATAAACGTTTTAGGTTACTTTAGTTTCACTTTGAAACTATCAGTTCTACTGGGTACACTGCCTCCAGAACGCAACTCAGTGCAAATGTCGTATTGAAAGCAGCAGTCTTCTGTCAACAGAGACTTTGACTAGTAGTTTCCTACGAGCGTAAGATAACAAATCGACAGTTACTTAAGAAGAAAGGGACAGTAACAGTTTCCAAGTTTAGCTCTCTTTTTCAAAAAGGCCCATTTTCCTTTCAATAAACGAAGCAAAAATGAGACTAGTTGAAGATTACTTTTAACTAGAGGCTCAGAATCACTGATCACATATTTCCATTAATCAGAAACTGCAAAGGGGCGACATTCTCTACTCTTACCTATTTACTCTAGGCTAAAAAAAGGGCAACTGACATTAAGAGGAAAAGGGTTTTTTTTATAACATTTGAAAAACACAAAAATGCATAGTATGATCAGTAAGTTGACCTACTGGGCTTTGCACGAAGCAGCTCAAGAGAGACACGCCAACATTAATGTCGGGGATAACACTGCTGCGGCGGCTGAGTGCTACCTTGACACACCTCTTTCAAATACGATTACTGTATAACTACATTCAAAAATTCCCAATTTGGGATATAATAAGATTCCTTGAAGTGATTCCTCCTATAAAAAACAGTCCATGGTTTTATGTTCCTTAGATTTTTGTCTTTTTTCATTCACTTTTTTGCTTGAATAGGTTATGCAAAGCGAGTATAGCCACTAGGCCACAAACGAAGCCCTTAACAAGTAGCCATTCTCAACAATGCACACAACAATAGCGTGCTGATCACTCAATTATTTTTCCGTAATGACTTTGTGTTGTGAGCTTGGCAGTGAATTCAAAAAGTTATCTTTTGCTTTATATCCTACAACATGATTACAGAATATTATATGCTACCAATGTGCATCTCAACAGTGAAGGTCCTACTTACAATTCTGGCGGGATATAATGACCAATGAAATGTTCCATGAACACAGACATACAAGAAGTTAGTACATTGCAATCAAACTGTATGGTAAACTCTTCTAAAAATTCTAAGAGTAAATGCAATATCAAAGAGGACTTATCTTTCCAATGGACATTATATCACTTTTAGGAGAGTAAATCTAGGATATGCATTGGTTGATGAATGTTAAAATGTATTATTGCTCTAACTAATCAGTTCACGCTACAATGGAGGAAACCTTTTGCATCTTTTGAGATAAGAGTAACAACTAGTTGCGTCAAGAAACCAACTTTGCACCTTCCACCTGTTCCCAAAAGAGTTCAGTTAATGATTTTGTGACAAAAGAAAAAAAGAAAGAATGGTTGGTACTGATTTCTTGACGCTTGGTTCCCTGTGGTAGACTGATATATATATTTATTAAGAAACTACTACAAATAGTAACAAAAGAAGAAACACCTCTCCCAGCTGCCAGGACAAGGTCATCAATTATGCCACATATGAAGAAGACAATCAGAGATACCACAGAGAAAGGCATTTCCAGCAAAATTCAATATGAATTTAATACTATAACAAAGTTTTTTCCTAACCAAGTCTTGTCAGTGACCTTACTTCAATTTTATAAAATGCTTCCAAAGTATAGGCCACTTGTAGAGGGAAAAGTGCTTTGTGGTTCAGGGACAAAGGCTTGTACAGTAGTAATTTCGGGAGAAAACCTTACCATTAAAACTGACAGTCAACATTTGAAATTCAGATTTTTTTCTTCTGTTTCTTAGTCAAGTATCACAATACGTAGCAATATTAGTAACAGTCGCAGGCAGTGTCTCTGGCACATAAATCAGAATTCCCTCAAATTCAGAGATAAATCCACCTCTGTAAATATGCCCCCCTCCCCCACAAACGCCAGCCTTACCTATTGGTCAACTGCCAACATGATCATAAAAAGGTAAAATTTTAAAAATCTAATTCAAACAAATTGTAAGCTGGGAGACCCTTCTAAATAGCTCATGTTACAGTGATTCTGAACGGTTAACCAGATCTAATCTAAGTGAACGGGTGTAAGCCTAACAGTGTGTTCTGAAGTACCAATTAAAGGCAAAAATTTCATGTAAAACTATGCTCTCATTGAAATTTGCTGCTCTTTCTCATGGAAGAATTTAACCTTAGACATGTGAGCTTGACTTGTTTTCTGTCAACACCTAGCTGTATCTCGAAAGACACAAAGTGACTGACTCACTGACTGACTGACTACTAACGGAATGTTCAGAGGTCTCCCAGCAATACTATAGACTACCACAGACAATGGTCGTTGAAACACATGAAGCTTCAGTTTCATGAAGAGCTGTAGGGGCAATCACTATTTTCAACATTTTCAACAAACAATTAACTAACACGGCCCAGTCAAAAAAATCTCATATTTTACAAACAATAAATACATTTTATACAATGCCATCTACAGTGTAAAAACAGGAACAAAATGATGATGGTGCATCAATCTCAACATTAACTACAGACCTTAGAATGTTAAAGCTGAAAATATTAGTCTTCTACTTCCCATACTGCAATTATTATTAATATATCATTACTCAATTATCATTAATTATAATTATTATAATGCCACTCACATTCGGCCAGCAACAGGTCTCTCTCTCTCTCTTTTTTTTATTTTTTTTATTTTTTATCGTCATACACTTCAAGTCCCGGAGCTTTTAATGACTACTGTAATGACTACTGTACGGTCAAGCACCAGTGTCTAGTTTACTTTGGATAATTTGCCTAAGTTACAGAATCAGCAGTAATGCACATAGATTATGGAACTGTATCATAGTCAACTATTAAGAATGATAACTTCTGCTGCAACAATAATAATAATTCAATACAAGCCTTTGATCAGTATTTGATTTGATCTCTCTAGTATAGCCAGGTCATGAATGATCATAATCCAAATGTTTTTAACAAAGTAGAGTGACACTTTGGGAAAGTCATTCGATGTTGGGAAATACTTCTTGGTAGTCCTGGTGGAGGACCACTTTTAGAGTGATACCTACACCACTATGGGAAAGATGAGACATACAGCATCTATGAGATATGAACCTTGATTGCCTTGCTGACCGCATATGGCGGGGAGCCACCTGCAGTTCACACTCTCTCTTTCTCTTTTGTTCTCTCTGCACTGCACATCCTTTTTCTGGGCCACATAATCTTCTCCAGGACAGGATCGAGTTTTTATTAACAAGGAAAATTATAAGCATCAACAGGAGAATCCAGAATGTGCAAATGACAGGATTCAGTCTTTTGTTATTTTGGGTTTTGTTTAATTACAAATGGCTTTCTTTAACGGTTGTAGTAATACTGTATAAAAGTGAATACAAGGCTCGAACAAATTTAATCGTCCTAGTTTTGATGACTGACTGACTGACCGACCTTCATAAAGCCAGCACTCTTATTTATAATGACAATTTCCGATTATAACTATAAAATGATTCTCGAACGCATATTCATATCAGCATTTGGAAGATGCATAAACCAGCCAGATCCATGAAGTTGCCATATTAACTTGGTAGAAAAAAATCAGCTGCTTCCAGATGTCTTGAAACTTCCAGGATGTCCAGCACGGAGAGATAACAAGATCTAATAACCATTGAGATTGACTACACTATGTACAAGACACAAGACGGGGACACCAGGAAAGATAGAGACAACGCGCCTTTCAATGAAGAAGAAGAAAATCTAGCATGTACCTGTGGAAACGAGAATGTCATTAATATCACCCAAGATGTGGAACATTTACTGTTCCTCAGGCGAACTTACATATTAAAAACAATACTTCTTCATAGGTCAAATAAAATTTAATCATTTTTAAAAGAAATTCAATGGATATACATTAGTTGACTCAGTCAGGTCAATGTTGAAAATTATTATTGATATTAAATCTGAGACTGTCATTCTAGCAGAAATGACAAATTTTTAAAGTAATTTGTATTATTCATAAGTATGCAAACTGGATCCTTTCATATATGGAGTATCCTTCTGTGCATGCACTGGACGGACCTACGGTGTACTGACTAAACAAAGATGGTCCCAGGTGGAGATGTGGAAGGTGGATACCCATTCTTAGCCAGTCGACATTGCCCATTGTCCTTTCGACTTGTATTAAGAATGTGAAAATAAGAAAAAAAATGAAGCGGGGTGGGCAAGATGGGCCTCAAATATGAGGGGCTATAGTTTGTATTTGTAGGAAAAGTACAAATTTACTTTCGAAATGTGACATTTATTCCTACTGGGATACAAACACTATGCCCATCACATATGGAGGCTTACTGCTTAGGAGGAAGGTAGTACTACCTGCAGGTGGAGCTGAGCACCTTTTTGGGAAGAGCAGAGTGTCACTGTGCAGAATAAAGGCAATGGCGTCACTCAGGTGGCACCAACCTGGATGGCAAGGTGATGCTGATCTACTGGCATTGCCTGAAAGATGGAGCAGTACTGCTCTGCTGGTACTGGCCCCAAGGCGAGGCAGTGCTTCCCTCTATCATTGCTCCACATGTTATGGACCAGAATCATGTTGGACTAATCCCGAAGCACTTAGTCTCCCTCCATGGAGGCAGAAAACTGTCGGTAGGTAGCCTTTATGGAAATAAGGCTCTGCCTTCTTCTCCCTATTCCCCCTTGTTATAGAAGGGGAGACTAGAGCTTGCAGTCTACATTAGTAGAACAGGCGCTTCTAGTGTCACCTGTACTCATTCATGTCCATGTATGTTGTAGTGTCACTTAGCTGTACTCCTTCATGTCCTTGCATGAATGTTCGCAGGTATGGGTTGTGGGAAAGAGAGCAGGTCAGTCCACACCACCTCCCCCCTCAGGAACCACAAGTTCCAGCTTAAGCACTTGAATGAGTTAAATGGGCTGGCATGGCTATACAGATCCTACATGGGTAAAGCTGATCAGGGCTGGTGGCCATTTACCCCCACTCTCCCCCCAGGGGGAAAGCATGCAGAAGCCTATAAAGATTTCCTAAGGAGCATTAGACTTCCCTGTCTTGATACCCACCTGCGTGGGAAAAGAAAGTGTAGTAAAGGTGAAGGTGAACGATGAAAGAAAGTGAAGAAGAGTGGTAATGGCTCCTATACTCTTCCCTCTGATGTCCTTACTTGCGTTGCACTTCAGGTAGTCAGAAACTGCAGACTAAGTGACTCCATGTGGAAACCCCTTTTACATTGCAGCACTTGAACAAGCCCAGACTGTTGTAACCACAAGTAACTACCTCATGAGATTATAAGTGCCTTATGGGCACCTGGAAAGTTTATATTGCAAGTAAAAGAACAGCAAAGTTACCGACGAATCCTTCATTAGAATTTGTTAAATTCCCAGCAAAAACAATTACAAGATCGACTTTGACCTTAGATGTAGTTGGTCTTGTCTGCTCTTTACTGAGACAAGAAGCAACAAAAAGCACAGAAAAAACACACATTTTCAGGCACAAAAAGGCACTAGTCACATGAGAAAGCACTTATGATTGGTAAGTCACAAAAAAGGCGAGAATCACACAAAGGAAACAACCATTACATATAAAAAGACCGAACGTAAGGAACTTATTGCAGCCTGAAGGACAATGGGTAACATTAGTTGGGTGAGAATGAGCATCCCCTTGGCATCCCCCCCCCCCCCCCTCCATTACCACCTAGGTACCACCCTTATTTATCCAGTACACGGTTGGTCCAACACATGCAAAAGGGTACTTCATACATGAAAGGCGTAGAGTTTGTCTCTCCGTAGAAAGAAACCATACAATGCATTATATATATATATATATCTATATATATATATATATACATATATATATATATATATATACATACATACATACATATTATACATATATATCAGTAATATTTTATACTCAATTCATGAAAAAGACACGCCTGTCTAATCGATACATGCAGGTCAACAGAATCCAGAGATGGAATTGAAAAAGTGTTTGTTTATACAGAAGTAGTTGTACCTGTAGGCTATCTTGTCACATATACTTTAGTTGGGTATGCACCAACCGCATGAATTCTGATTGTTCAGCAGAAAATTTTAGTCAGCTGTTTTAGAGTTCTTATAGCTCTAAAGTGTCTGTAGCAACAAACAGATCTAAAACGCAATGTTATAAGTAATTTCAAAGACAACAATTCGCATGAATACATATAAAATAAACTGAATATTAATGGAAAAATTTTAGATAAATAAAAAACTCGTACTTAAATCACAAGGAGGTTCGTAGAACCATTTAACTATATATACACTATATACATGTATTAATGTATCTAATTTTTATGTCATTCATGAATAGTGTGAGGGTTATGTAGCATATAGTAGGTGCAATAATTCTGCTTTTAAAAGCTAGTTGATACCTGTATGTATACATCTCGGTAACTAGGTTAACATTCTGGTCAAGCTAAGAAAAGGGTGGATTTGATTACTACCTGGTTAACCATGCAAAAATTTTCATAGTACTTGATTTTTCAAATAGTGATTTATGGGGTATGGTAAATAATGACAAGCCAACTGTGGAATCTTCAAATATCCTACCACTTGAGTTATATTACAAAAGGACAGTTAAGATTTTTAAAATTCTTATGTTCTAAGACTTAATTTATGTATAAAATCAACATTATTCCTTGGCATGAAAAATACAAAATAGGAACAAACCAGAAAAGTGACAAATATGCCAATCATATATATGTGAATGTTAATCAAAATGTAGAATGTTTTTGAACTGTATCTGTAAGGAGTGCTTATAAAGTTTAAACATGTTGAAACTCCTTCAGATATTTCAACGAAAGGTAGATGCAATAAAAAAAGTTCTACCTTGCTTTCCTGGCAGAACAGAAACTTAGAAATCAATATGGAACACCTGTGAATATAAGAATTAGAGAAGATTTTAAAACATTTTTCAAAACCCATATCAAAATACACGAGCAAGCAATTAACAACAGGCATTAAAGAACTGTAGTACATCAAATATTCGGTAGTAAACTAAATATTACTTTAAATTCCTTTAAATGAATATAGAAGGATCAAAACTAATGTGTAATGAAAGTAGGAGCACCTGATCAAGTACAGTATGAAATGGAAAATTCTCTGAATTAATCTTAAACTGCAGAAACTGGAGAAAAGTGAAAACTTCATCCGTGGCAAACATAAAACTGAAACATCAGTGCAAAAAATTAAAAAATATGTATAAAAAGAAACCTTACCTCTTAAACGTAGAATAAGAGAGATGAGCCCAGAGTCAAAGATATATGATATTCAAAGTGAACTGACTATTGAATACGTCTAACATTAAAATTAAAATATATGATGAAGAGAACAAAAAAAAAATGTTTGGTTTTTCAAAATTTATCTTGATAGAAAGTTGATCAGGTTTTGCAACTTGTAACTTGACTTTAATTAACAACATACTGATACCATCAAATTCTACCACAAACACAAGACATTATGCACATTTTTTGTTCATCATGCTACTTCTGGGAGAGTCATTCTCACAAGATCAGATGCTTTCAAAGCGTAGAATGCAATTTAAGACGAAAGCTTTATATCTGTATACATCATCAGATCTTCAGTGCTAATATAGGCAGTTCCCGGTTATTGGCGGTGTCGGTTATCAGCACCAATAATCGGGTATTGGTGCCGATACATACCTAACAACAGAGGCCCCATTATCCAGTTATCAGCTCCGAAAATCGTCGATTTTCGGTTCGGTTATCGGCGAATTTCGCTTATTGTAACCCTTTGGAACGGAACCCCTGCCAATAACTGGGGACTGCCTTATATATATATATATATATATATATATATATATATATATATATATATATATATATATATATATATAATGTATATATTCTTTTAGAAGACTGGTGAAGCTACTCTCCCTTGAAGGCATGATATGTTGTGTTCGTGTTTGTTACTTACATGACGAAATGAGTAGGAGTAGAGGGAAGATGATTACAATCCGAAGTAGCCTCCTATTGTGGAAGCGAGCACCACGATTAGTATTGCCACACACACCATGATCATGATCCTCTTCTGCAAGGGGTGCACAGGCACATTGCTCATTAAAAATAGTAAAAAGGACACAGACAAGCGTAAAGACAAGACAAACCTCGAAAAAGTTAGAAAAAGTCACCACTCCTCTAGCGAGTCCGGCTCAAGCCGATTGTAGCTCTATGCTCAGGCTACCTTTAAACTGGGACAGTGGGACCCATGCACCTGCTTCAGCATTTGTCCTGCTGTTATTGGACACGAACGAGGAAAAAATAAGGGAGGAAGACATTTCCATAGTGCGAAGGGATATATCATGCCCGAGTCAATTCTAATCCAACACAGCTATGTTAAAAATGATTGAACTACAGTAAAATTTGTGAAAAAAATCCTATATATGAAGTGCTACCTTTTGTAGTTTTCAATTGATGTTACTTTTATATAATTCAATTTTACCTTAAACACATATAGGTGGTTACATACATTTTAGAAGACACTTGCACTTGACTTAAAGTTTAAAAGTATCATAACATTCAGTCAGTTAAATAACAAAAATTAAAATAAAATAAGAAAAAATACTTGTGATTGTTTTAGTGTTACGTGGCACAATCTGTATAGGAAAGAATGCAAATAAAGACAGGCTCCAAATTTCCATAACATGGAACCATCCTTTGTCTCTTGAATATTTTTGTTGCCTACTGATATCCATATATTTTCTTTGATTTCCAAACACACAGATTGTAATGGAAAATGATTGATGAACTTAAAACAACACGGAACCAACTTGCATATATATAACATATATGTGTGCGTGTGTGTCCCCCGTATTCGGGGGTGATGCATACCAGACCACCTCCCACCCCAGAATAGTTAGAACCACATCTAAAAATGCTTATAACTTCCTATCTTGAAAGTTCAAATACCAAATGTATACCTTGATTCACATCTTACTTCAAATATACCTTAAATTACTATCCTATTACTGTATTAATCTTTGAGATTATATTATTAACATAATTTAAAAGTCATCCTCAACATTTTACCATTAAAAATATATATGTACAGTGATGCTCAAATCTCATGCGACATGACTCCATAGGATTTCGTTTAATATTCACTAACTGCCAAGCTAGCATGCTCCATATTTATCTATTATTTCAATGCGATAATGCGATTATTGCATACAATTAGGCCATAATATGTTTCATAAGAATGAAATCTGTCATATATTTCAAAACTGTAAGAAAATGTCACATGTAGCCAAATTTCAGGAAAACACTTACGAAACATTTCCAAAACTTTTGTTCACTCATCGCCTGAAGCATTTGACCAAAACGAAGTCGTCATCACACCTCAGTTTGAAAAAAATTCTCATAACATTTCATTTATAATGCTTCCAAAGTAAGCATGAAATTTGAAATATTCCTATTTAATTGCTTTTATGAATATACAAAAGTAGAATGCGTCCACCGATATCAACGTGTGAGGGGAGCATGTGTGACGTATCATTAGTGTCAGTACAACAACAACCACCTGATGTAACATAAGTAGGTCTACAATGAGTAGTGACCATAAAATCATCTTGAAAACCTTTACTTTATATGTGTTAGAGGAATATTTGGATTTTCACACAATTATTTGCTATATTTCTTAAATATTTAAAAAGTTATGGCATGCTAGCAAATATTTGCCTATGCAATTGTTCTATGTCAAAGCCAAGATATTATTCCTAGGCCTAGGTGTTAGATTTCTTTACTTTACACTTAACATTTACATCTCTATATTAACAATTTCTGGCCAGAAAGCAAATGAGGTTATTTACACATTCTTGCACTTTAAGTCACCTTATGAAAGAATTAATTACACACCAAAAGCGAGCAGAAGGACTTTTAAGAAAATAATTTTTTAAGCCTTCGATTAATAGCATCTTCTACATATAGCCAATATTATCATCTTTTATTCCTCAAAGAACAGGTAATCTCTACAAATAAAAACACAAGTAAGATTACATCTCAGAGGGCTTAGATTATTTTTCTAGGCCTGTAAAACATTTTGAAACATACAGGCAGGTTAAACACAGCCGAAAACTTCAATATTCAAAGAAAACTTGTTTTAATTCATATCCCCACTTTACGAATCTTCATAAGGATTCTTCAAGCAACACCAAAATCTTGAAATACTACATACACGAGGAGTGCATGCTGCATTTTAAGGTAAGCGGGTAGCGTATGCTTCTCGTGTTATTTCAGGGATTGGGTGTTGCTGAAATCAATCGGGATAATCCCAACATAATTTCAAGATTTTGTTTAATGTATGAACTAAAACAGTTTCTGTGTCCTTACCCACGTTAGGTAGCTTAGGGTTTGTCTTCTAGGCTACGTGGGGATTCATTGTTGCTGTAATGGAGTGTCACAAATATTTACGAGGTAGTAGAAGCACATTTCAGTTTTTCTGAAGTTTTGAACATTTGTTGGCGTCTTTGTTCTTATCACGCCTGTAATGTCAGTGTTGACAAGTAGTTTTGCTAGTTTTCGGAATCGTTCTCGCTGTAAGTAGTACCTACATATTGTCATCTTTAATGTCTTGCAAATACGACTAGCAAAGGAAGCTGATAAAAATCGCTTTTGTTTTTTCATGCGTGTTGGAGGCAGATTGGTCACCTATTGTTACAAGACCATCATATTTGGCTTTAACGCAAGCCCTTTCATTCTGAATTATGCCTTGAAGCATCATGCAGAGAGATATGCTAGTGATGAATTTTCCAAAATACTAAGAGAAAATATGTATGAAGATAACATGCTAGTTACTGGCAATAATCTTGAATTCTTGAAGGAAGAGTAGGTTCACACTAAGAGGTTGGAATTCTAATAGTAAGGAGTTGCAGTCTGTTATGACAAATCAAGGTAATCTTGCTTTTCATGGGAACTCATATGAGAAAGTCCTAGGGATGAAGTATATGTTGGAGTTTGATACCCTACAAGTAAGTGAGGTTCACTTGGATGGGGCAGCTAAAACTAAACGGGATGTCTTATCGTAAATTTCTAAAGTGTTTGACCCTATAGGTCTTTATTTGTCTGTGTCAAACAAGGGTAAATTCCTAATGTGGGAATTATAGGCAGCTAAACTTGAATGGGATGATGTAATTTCAGACGAAACTCAGGAGGAGTGGTCCCAGCATTGCAATTATCTAAATTCCTTGTCTACAGTATTTTTTCCAAGGTCTTGTGTCAATGAAGACTCTTCTAATTCACTTGTTGCACTTACTGATTCTTCAATATTGGGTTATGGCTTTGCCGTTTACAGCGTAGCTGATGGCTGTTCAAATCTGCTTTATGCTAAATCTAGAGGTGCCCCTATTAAGTCTAAGACCCTTCCTACCTTAGAGTTACTTGGTGCTCATCATGCCCTAAAGAGTTCCCACTGCTTTGGATTCTTTTTCCAACATTAAGTTTTTGGATGTCACCACTAGAGTAGATTCTCAAGTTGTTCTTGAATGGCTCCTTGCTGATAATATTAATGTCAAGAGTGTATTTACTCGTAATAGAGTAAAGGATATTGCAATGCTCAAACAGTCCTTGTTGAAAGATTATGGTATAACCATCCAATTCAGATATGTAAAAAGTGAAGATAATCCTTGTGATCTTCTTACCAGAGGTTTGTCCTTTAATGAGTTTGTGACACAATTGTCTTTTTGGCAACATGGACCAATGTGGCTACCAGAGTTTCAAAAACTGTGGCCTGATTATGCCTTAGGGTGTTTGTCTGATGCCAGTAAGCAGCTCGTGGCTCCAAGGAGCAGCAGTTATGCTACCTTTCATATAAATTAGAAATTTCTCCTGAACTAGTTATTAATGTACAAAGGTTTTTGTCTTTTTGCCGGGTTTTAAGAGTAACTACCCTGGTGTCCTAGGCAATATTCAAAATGAGGAAATGTAGCAAGAACCCTGAAAGTATTGCGAGGCTTCATCTTTTAAGTCAGATGCAAAGGGAATGCTTGCCCAATGAGTTGGGTAATCTTAACTTACCTGATAGTGATAAACCCAAGGAAGTCCCTAATTTAGTAAACAATCTAGACTTGCTCCTTGATGATACAGGACTAATCAGGTCTTGGGGACGCATTGCCAAATCCCTACATGTATCATATGGTGTTCAAAATCCCATTCTGTTGAGTAAGGGATATAAGTTAATTGAACTTCTTGTACAATTTTTCCACCTTAGAAGTAAACATCTTGGTCTCCAGACCACCTTGAACAATGTTAGAACTGGTGGATTTTGGATTCCCAAGACGAGAGAAGTGATTAAGAACATTTTAATTAAATGCATTACCTGTCGCAAATTCAATAGTCTTTCCTTCTGTTTCCCTAGAATGACGAATTTGCCAAAGCACAGAGTAAATATGATTAAGCCATTCCAACACACAGGTGTGGACTTTGCTGGTCACCTTTGGCTGAGAGATGAAGAAGGAAGAAATGTCAAAATGTATATGTTACTGTTCACGTTTAAATGTCCGTGCTGTGCACATAGAGTTAGCTCCTGATATGTCCACCCTTCAGTTCGTTCTTGCGTTCACTCGATTTACAAATGTGTATGGGATCCCTTCACACTTGTATAGCGACAATGCCAAGTCATTTGTCGATGGTGGAGAAATATTGCAAAGAGCTCTTTTGTCGGATGAGTATAAGGCAAATTTTGAGGTGTTTGATATACAGCATGTCAAAATTCCTATGTACTCTGTGTGGGTGGGTGCCACATGGGAGCAGCTGATTTGCGCTGTGAATAGTTTTTTGCACAAAACTATTGGACGTTCTAAGTTGTCATATTTTGAGCTGTTGATTATCGTTACTGATGTTCAAAATGCCGTAAATTCTAGGCCATTAACCTATCGTTCTTCTGATAATGATTTGGAAACAATAACACCCAATTGTTTTCTGAAAGTCGACTCAAATTGTAATGTTATACTGAGACTCAATGAAGCTCCCATATAGTTGAGTGTTCCCACTTCCAGGGATACCCTTATGGACACGTTGTCATCTATAGATGAGATATTGTCTCATTTTAAGGAGCTTTGGTATGTCAGCTACTTGTTGAGCTTGAGGGAGTCATATAAGGATCTACACCAAGTCAGTTGGAACGATAAGATTTCTATTGATGACATTGTCCTAGTTAAATTGCTGAATGAATCTCGTCCTTACTGGGTATTAGGTGTCGGGTGCTAGAGGTAACAAAGGGCCATGATGACAAGGTTAGAAGTGTCAAACTGAAGAGAGGTGATAGTAGTGTTATACATCACTCTATTAATCATTTGTATCCTCTTGAGCTGTCGCTCACTAATAATCCTTGATTTCAAAATAGCAATTTAAATCAGATAGAAAACGATTCTGCTCATGACGTCGATGTACTTGGTGAGCCAGAAAACAATTCTGCTCATGACGTTGATGTACTTGGTGGGCCAAATGATACTCGTAGTTCGAATCGGCCTGAGGACACGAATGTCAATCGTCCTTGTCGTACTGCCGCTGTTGTAGGACGTAACAGAGCTAAGTTGTGGACTGATGAGCTAAAGTTGTAATATGTTAATGAAAGTTGTTTTCTATTTTTTTTAAATCTAGTAAGTTGATTGTGTCTTAGTGTAAGTATATTTACAAAAATTAGTCTGTCAGTGTGCAACTGAGTTGCACTTTTTTTCTGGGAGAGGATATAGAAACTGTAAATAAGTTTGTTAAGTGTATTCTATGTTATTATCCCTTTTCTCCATAGTAATTCAAGTTGATGTTTTTATAGTGTTCAAATTTCCCTACATAAGTTTTCCCTCCAATATTAACATGTGAAGTAACTTACCGCTTGGGAGAGGCGGGGGAACCAGGGAAGCTTCCTGGACATGGAGACCAGCATACGATAAAGAAGGTTTTTGCTCCAGAAATAGTTGCTTTCAGAGAGAAAAAATGTACTGAGAACTCCCTCTGATGCAGTGCAAGAAACGAAGTTACGAGCCTAATAAAGTTGAGACAATCATCATAAGGATTCTTTAAGCAACACCAAAATCTTGAAATATGCACAAGAAGAGTGCATGCTGCATGTTAAGGTAAGCGGGTAGCGTATGCTTCACGTGTTATTTCAGGGATTGGGTGTTGCTGAATTCAATCGGGACAATCCCGATAACTGAAATTGTTGTTATGACTGTTGAGCTTATTAGGTCTACTGTCATAATGCTGCAGAAGTGGTTATGTTGACCAGTCCGAGGAGCATGTCAAGTGTGCTTTCATTGCTGGCACCGCTAACCTTATCACAGTGCACTTTGAACTGAGCAATGTAAAAAAAAAATCAGTTCAAATCACACAGATTATGAACTATACCAATGCATAAAGGGGATGATATCTATTTAACCATAAGGAAAATAGGACTAGCTATGAATTCACTAACTTTTCAACATGTATGACATTACAAATAAAAAAAGGTTTAGCACTTCTTGGCAACGCCATGTTGGGTCTGAAAAAGTGGACGATACAAAAAGAATCATGTCGCATGAGATTTGAGCACCACTGTACAACCAATAACGAGAGACCAATGAGTAGCAACTTCATATATCTGACCATCGAGTTAAATCATGAATTATTTCTGAGACAGAGATTAATAATAGAGAGAGAGAGAATAACTCCTTAGGACTCCAAGTCCCTCCCCTCCACCAATAGTATATCAAACTGTCATATACTCCCAGCCCTCCTTTCTCGAAGAGGCTTAAAAGACTGGGAATCGCTATATTTTTATTAATCTTATTAATATTTGAAAATTAGTTATTAGGTAAATCATTTATTTGTACTACATAGCAAATAAACATGTGTAAGTAAGAGAGGGAGATATAATGTAAGGGAAAAGAAAGTAGATATAAAAAGAGGGAAAAGAATAATAGAATAAAGAGATCCACTGATAGACAGATGGATAGACAGACAGAACCATTAATATTAATAATATAATTTCAAAGATTAATACAGTAATAGAATAATAATTTAAGGTATATTTGGTATTTGAACTTATGATAAGCATTTTTAGAGGGAGCCTGGTATGCATCTCCCGCAAATAAGGGGGTTTAATGTACTTTCGTTTATTCTTCATCCTGTGATGTTCCGTGTATGGCCGCTCCATCCGAGCTACATGCGCCTGGCCCTTTGTTGTCTACTACTTTTACTCTTCAGGCCTTACTGGAGAGGGTTGTAGTCCTCAAAGGGATCGAACGCTCCATTTCTAATGGTACCCTGGAGAAAATGCCTTAGGTCTCCATCTTCAGATTCTCAGAATTCATCCTATTCCTCGATTTGTGTGGTTCCGGGAAGATTCACAATCTCTGTCTGGATTCATTCTCTGCTTCTCCCGTTTCGGTAAGGCGAGTGATTGTTTGCCTCCTCACGGCCATATTCCTTCTAAGGTTGTTACGGGCACCTCTACGGCTGTTTCTATGAGAAAACCACACATCTGCTCCATTACAGCTGTATCTTCTCCCGATTGCTGCGAAGTTATGGAATTTTATATTTCATCTTCTTCGGTTAAACACACTAAAGTAGCAGATCAGGCTTTGCCTGATGTAATTGTTATTCCTTCTCCCAGACGTAGAGAAGTTGCTGCCAGACCACTGACCATAAGAAGAAAAGAAGACAAGGCTCCTGTCAAAAAATCAAGTCTTGTATGGCCATTGGCCCCATCTTTACCTCATTCGTTCAGCAATGACATTCCTGCATGTACGACTGTTCATCCATGTCATGCCTCACCTGCCACATGATACTCAGCACACCAGTCTCTGGACACAGCTATTCTCCATAGACTTTGTTACATATACGGCTGTAACAGTGGATCACAGTCAGACAGGTCCCCTCATTACAGAAGCCATAACAGCACTCATACAGCAAAGGCTGTTCTCCACATCGTTCTTTTAGTAGAGAGCATTCTCCAAGATGTTACAGTCCTGATCGTCCACACAAAGTTCACTGATCTGCATCTCCTCTGGATTCACTTGCATCTAGGCCTCTATCCCCAATTCCTTTTACTTCTTGGGGATTCAAAGTGTATAAAGAAAGTGCTTCTTTTCACCTTAAGAATGAGATTGATAATTTTGGATTCTCAACATTATGCACTGCCCACTGGAGTTTTAGGTCCTGAACATGTGTACATTCCAATTGTCCTACGGAATACGTAGTATAGAAATTGGTGATTCCCTGGAAATTAACTGCTAGGAGTTTTACAGGTTTTAGAGTTGGAAGATCCTCTCCCATTTGATCTTGACGCTAATGAACTGGCCAAGATGTATAGTGAAGTCGTTGAAATTATTAGAAAGTACAATGATTTGGAAGAAAGTACTACTACTCCTTCAGACTGGTCTTCAGGTCTTGAGAAGTTCCTATGCACAAAGAAAGAAGCAAATATGTCAGTTGGATCATCCTTGGCAGATCTCACTGATTTTACCTTAGAACAGGTAGATGCTCTTGGATATGGAAAAGACAATTCACTACATTCTGGTAGACCTTTCAAGTTGCTCCCCCTTCTCTTCATAGGCACAGGCATTTTTATACCACCACAAGAGTCATCCTGCAACCAAGACAGTTGGATTTGGACTTTGTTTCATTGGGACTGAGCCTTTCCTTGGATCAGTTTTTTATGGGAACAGCACTTCTTTTACCTTCCAAGAGGCAGCGTTTATGGCGCCTTCGGCTCCCATAGCTTTACAAGCTTGGCTAGACTTGTGGTCTACTGCAGGTGGCAAGATTTCTGCGATGGTCTTCATTAAGGATCCTAAGGAGTGTTCATCCTTCTTTAGTCTCTTACAAGGCAAAACCATTTCTTTTGACCCACTTAACAGCAAATATGTGGGCCTGAATACATCAGCCCTGAGTCTATGTTAGCATTAAGGGAAGGGACATTATTTGAATCATCTTCTGTTTTTCCGAAAAACCAAGTTCAAGCTGTGATTGATCAGAGAAGAACTGACAACAACAACTGTCTGGTGCTGCAAGCAGTGTCTAAATATTCAGGTCCTGCTCATTCCAATGTAGCTTGAATAAAGCAACAAATTTCTCAGAGGAAATCACAGACTATGACTGGTCCTTGTAAGGACCGACAACCATCTCCTGAAACCACGAAGACTTCCTCTCAGCAATGCCCCTTTCAACCACGACGTCCTAGAGGTGGAAGGGGAAAGAGAGCCAGACCTTACAGACCTTACATCTTGTTTGGGTTGCCCCAGGTCCCTCAGTGTGAGGCACCTCTAATGTCTACCAGAGAGTTGCTAGTGCATCTTCCGGTATATTTTGCATCTTCCAATCTTGTATGGTCTGGGATGCAGCTTAGATATTTATCAGGCTTATTTTTAAACACATCTGCTCTCACTCCTGATATTTAATGCGTTGCTAGATTAGCTGGCAACGCATTAAATAGACGCTGCATTATCAATGCTGGTGCGTAGTGGATTAATGTCCTGTGTGCTTTCCTTATTTTTCCTGGTATAGTTTTGGGCACTATTAATCTACCTCTGCTTGCTCTTCCTGATATTTTTAGCTCCATGATATTTTTGGCAATTCCTTCTATCTGTTTCCATGCCTGATTTATCATGTAGCGTTCTCTTCTCCTTTCTAGACTATATAATTTTAAAAATTGTAGTCTTTCCCAGTAGTCAAGATCCTTAACTTCTTCTATTCTAGCTGTAGAGGATGGAAATGCTAGAGAGGGCACCCTCCCCATCTGCTGCCTTTGGTGTTGGGGTGTGCATGGCCAGCCACTGGGCAACTTGGCAGCAAGGAACAGGAGATTGGGTAGTAGATTTTCTTCGAGTAGGATGTCTACTCCCTCTCATGTTTAGTCCTCCTCTCACAGATTGTCCTTTCCATCAGAGGACGTACATTCCAGGCCAGCCAAGAATGTCCCTCTAGAACAAGGTGAGGGAGATGATGGAGAAGGCAGCTGTGGAAGTAGTGGGTTTCTACAGTCGAGTTTTCTTACTCGAGAAGGCATCAGGCACTACATAGATAAGGCATCTGGTGCCTGGAGATAAGTTACAGATCTATCAACTGAAAATTTTCATCAGGAAGACTTGTTTCAAAATGGAAAGTCCCCATATGGTTCCAGCTGCCATCAGACAGAATGAATTTATCTTGACAATAGACCTGAAGGATGCCTACTTCCAGATTCCAGTTCACCAGTCATCTCGCAATTTCCTTTGCTTCATTCTAGGAGAGAGCATTTATCAGTTCAGAGTTCTATGCTTTGGCCTCTCGACCACCCCTGAGGTGTTCACAAGGGTGTTCACTCTTGGGCTCATTCTCAAGGGATTTGCACTCTCAGATACCTCGATGACTGGCTGGTCCTACAATCTTCAGTTTTACCTCAACCTGGACATTGTGATAAATTTGTAGAGTTGAATCTTGTCCCCAGCCAAAGGATCCAAGAATAGAAAAGTTCAAGACAGTTGTGACATCATTCTTATCGAAACAGAAGCAGCTTGCACATCGGTGGCAAGTCGCTCTAGGTCACCTGTCATCTTTAGAGATGCTCGTCCCTCACGGCCGACTTCACCTCTGCTCTTGGCAGTGGAGGTTGAAAGAGTTCTGGTCCTTGGTGAGGGATTTTCCTTTCTTCCTAATCCCCCTGTTACGGTAGGTGACGCAGGACTTGGCTTGGCGGCTTGACCAAAGGGATGTCCTTCATGCTCCTCTTCTAGAGATTCTTCTCTTCTCCAATGCCTTGACCAAAGGATGGTGGCTCATGGGAGGATCTTTTGACTTTAGGAATATAGATCTGTCCAGAAGAAAAACTTTTATCTTACATAAGGATCAAGTAACAAGGCATTGTGTAGGCTTGATGTCCGACAACACCATGGTAGTGGCTTACATAAAACAAGCTGGAACCTAGTCTTTCACCATCTGCATAATTTGACGGTTCACTTACATCAGTGGGCAATAAACCACTTGGTGGTTCTGTCAACCAGGTACATTCCAAGCAAAAGAAATGTAATATATGTACATACATACACACACACATTATATATATATATATATATTATATATATATATATATATATATATATATATATTTGCGTTTGGACATTTGCGACCCTAGACATTTGTGTCCCTAGACATTTGGGTCCCTAGACATTTGTGTCCCTAGACATTTGTGTCCCTAGACATTTGTGTCCCTAGACATTTGTGTCCCTAGACATTTGTGTCCCTGGACATTTATGGAAGTACTTTTTTTGAATAGTTGATTATCAAACCTTATTGTATGTAAGGTATAATGTTGAAGCGAATACAGATTAAAAGTATTAAAACATTTCAAGATTTTAATCAAAATCATTGTAGTTCAAGAATATCTCAAAAGCTATGAACGTTGTGGGCGATTCCTTTCAAGAAATCTATCTTGCTTTCCGGAGTATACTTCTTTATTAACGACATGATCCTCTTGGTTGCTGTTTTATTTTTTGACTTACTAGAACATCTCTTTGAAAGTCACTTTTTTTTCCTTTAAGGCAGTAGCTTCTTCCTTTTCCAATGTATCGGTCGGTTTCCAAATAGAGGGATGTTGACAATAAAGTATATTATAAGGCATTGTGCTGTTATTAGATCTAGGCAACTGATTTGCAACTCTCGAACATTCCAAGACTCGATAGAAAAAGTTGGTTCCATACTTATCCCTCTTCGGCCTCTTGTTTGGCCAATGAATGTCATTTCAAAATAAGCGGTATATTCTGGTGGCAAATCACAGTCATCGGACAATTCAATAAAACCTTCGACTACGTCAATTAAATGAAGAAACGCTAATGCGGAAAAACATCTAATCTTCAAATTGAATACCTTATCTCTATACCGTTGTCTCAGTCCTAGGCTAGGCTATCTGTGACATTGAACTCCAAAAATAATGTAGATAATACAGTAATGTAACAAAAGTAACTGCATATTATGCATCCATCATACTTCAGTGACATTTATCTTTTTCTCATTACATTGAGCGCAGTGATTTCCCCATGGTGTATAAATATTCAAAAGAAAAAAACGATTTCCCATGGTGTATAAATATTCAAATGAAGAACGATTTCCCATGGTGTATAAATATTCAAAAGAAGAACATCACAAAAAAATTTTAAAAAATCAAGAAGGGTTACATAAACATGCATCCAGATCGAGATCACTCAGGGTTTATATAAGGTTCATACTTACCCATAAGAAATGACGTCGACTGGAACTGACGGTTCTATTTCAAAAGGATATTTTTGAAGACTTGACAGAATTAGCTTCAAAAAGAAAATAATGATAAGCGGGAGTGTAACATGCAAAAGATTCACAAATAAAAGTAAGATTTGAGACACATTGCTAGGGGTACCTTAGGAGGAAAACAGTGCCAGGCAAGAAAGTATTAGATACTTATAATATTCATAAAATATA
>NC_061107.1:136939249-137011749 GCF_015104395.2 Macrobrachium nipponense | reverse complement strand
TGCTGCTGACAGGTTTGCTGTCGCTCTCTGTTAAAACATGTTAATAGCAGATGATTGCAAAAGAGTTTTTCTGAATTGTATCAATAAGTTTTCTTTTACTCGAGTAATTTATTGACAAAAAAAATTTAATCTCAGTCATGTGCTACCAAATTGACCTCTAAAAACATCTGCTTAGGAAAGTAAGTTTCTATAATTGAAAACTCCAAAAAAGTTTTCTTTAATTACATTTTCATTTACAGTCAACATAACAATACTTTTTGTTATGCAAAAGTGCGACTAAAAAAAAAAGAAACTTATCACAACAATGATTTCATCAACATCTGACAATGCCAAAAAACTTAGGCAATAACATACAACCAAATATTGATTCATATTTAATTGCTCTTTCCAACTGATTATATATATATATATATATATATATATATATATATATATATATATATATATATATATATATTAATAAAATTTTTTTAGCATACTACAGAAAACATTGGGTACATAAGACAAACAAACAAAAACAAGATTTGCACCAGGCGATAATAATGCTGTGGTCAGTATAATATCGACTAAGGAATTGCTTACTCACTATTCTGTGGTCAATTCACATTTGCAGACTCGAAGTCAGGTCGTTAACCTTCTCCAAACCATCCACAAAAAACAATTGACGTATCCCTCGATATTATTCCTAAATTACTACTAACCTTCAACATCATCACTCCTTATCATGTTAATACTGCGGCAGACATGTTTCCACTGTTAGACAACCTGAATCTACCTCGCAAGACTGTTTCTGTTTGGCACTTGGGGGTGGAGGGGGCTGGCTAAGGAGACTAACGTTTACTTGCATACTCATTCACACAATGTCAAATACCCCACCGATAAGGAAAACCGTTACAACGCAACATTTGACGGCTTGTCTGTGTATCAGTACATCAGTTTGGAGATCAAAATGTTACAAAGACCAAAATGTTATAAAGACAAAGTTGTGAAGGTAAGGGATAAAATCTTAAAGAGCAAAGATATCAAAATATGATACCGGATACCAAATGGTGAAAAAATAAATAAATGTACCAGACTTCATTTCCTACTCCACAATGAAATAGTGGCATATGACTTCTAGAGCAACTGCTAGATACCTATATACACATCTTTATAAACTTCGGATTTTGTAAGGCTGGCTATAGTAAACCTCTTGTGTTTTGTGTACCAGATGTAAATGGTTATGGTATGGCAAATCATGTTCAATGTCATCTGAAAATTTGGGGACAATAAGTTAGAATTAGCAAAATAACTATATCTTAAATTCCAATTTTGGGTATATGGTTGTCCCAAATGCACATAGTCCAAAAAAGATGCATTTCCTAATTGAAGGCAGCCTTAAAAGTATATGAAGAGCTCTTAATTGTTTCTGTCAAACAATTTTTTGACCAATTCTTGACACATATTTGCTCAGTAAAATTCTAAATTAGCAGATCAGAGAGGTTCTATATAACGTGGCGTTGTAGCAACTATGGTTATCAACAAGATGCAGATACTGAGATGAACAAGATATTTTCAAGGCATACTTATGCAAATCAAATCACTTCTCAAAAGTCATTTTCTTATCATTTTCAAGACAAGATAAATTTCCATGATGCATCGCGTTTAGGACCCACAAACAGAAAACTTGATCCACTCTACACAAAGCAAAGGGTTTATTAGTAGATTCCTTCGCTTGGAAATTTAAATGATAAAACTGCAAAATCTTTTTCGACAACAATTACCACACATATTAAAATGACCAGTACAATTCACATTAACATGTCAATTGTTCATTTAATTAATATATGAAGCCAAATGGCATTATATTGTCAATTCCCGAAAGTGCTAACATTGACACAACCTCTATTCAACTCTTGGTAATTGATCATTACTACACAATCGATCTAAATGGGGGCAAATGCTAAAATCTGCTAAGCTACAGCATTTTCAGACCTAAAATAAGAAAAAATATACATTTATTATCTTATAGTAATATGACTCTCCTACTCTAATATTGTTCATTGGAAGATCTGAATGAGTCACGTACAATATATTCTAGGTACCTATATCACGGAAAAATAAATAGTACCAGCAAATAATATGCCTGTTCTCTAAAGCTGTACATTAAATACAATAGGAAGAGGAGATTGTTCCTGTCACGGTATGTACAATACATAAAATATCAAAATCATTATGCATGTACAGTACAGTACATGACAGAGCTATAAAGCTCCACAAAAAAATTTATGGTATCCTATTTATGCTTATGCTAGTACAAGGCTGAACATCCCTACTCCGGTAGCCTTGCAAATACCTAAGAAATTATGCCATGAAATGAAGGCTATGCAATCCAGCCACATAATTGAATAACCTCACATTCAAGGAAGCCATCACTGCCAATACAAGATTATTACTTCGGCTCCTGACATCGAGTAAAATTCAAGTCACACAGTTATGAGGAAAAAAGCGAGACTGGTAGCCTACAAGTTAGTTGCGAACTCCTCTAGGCCTAATCCATAATTCCTCTTCATATGAGGGGAAAGAAAAACGGCAACGCTCAGAGATGACAAGGAGATCAAGCTGAATAAAGTATTCCTCTACACGAAGGCCTTAAAAGCACGAGAACATGAAAGGGTGTCGAGTCACACGAGGTCAACCATTTCCCAAATCCAAACACTTTGCCAGAAAAAAAAAAAATGGTTATTTTACTGTATGAACAAATGAGTCGCAAGTGATAGGTGTTACTAACACGCGTTCTGCCTATTGAATTTTTCATTTGTCAGTGGAACAGGCAATGTCCAGCAAGTGACAATGTGTTTGGAACTTTGCATGAACATTATTATTATTATTATTTGTTAGAACAGCCATTTCCGACTAAGTCCAATCGGCTGTTTTGCATGAATAACGAGATCAAACAAATAGCTTGCTATGCTTTGTTTTTTTTTTTATTTGCCTGTTTTCAGTCTATACAGTCAGTTTGTCAGTTACAAATGGTGAAAAGACATATGAAACGAGCAAGGGGATTTCTTCCTAAATCGTTACCAAGAAAACGAATGTAATGGAAAATAGAAAAATATCTACGTATATTCTATTTTATCTAGAAAAGCCTTTTTAAAATTGAAAACGGTTAACGCGTTTAAAAGTTAAACAAAAAATTCTTTTCATAAGAGTTACTATCAAGAGAACATAATTACTTTATATTTAACAAGTAATTTTCGACAAAAAAAAGTCAGTGAATATGTCCCACATACTCATAACGACATTATTTGGCTTTCTCAACATTAATATCTTCTCTTAGAAAGGACAGCTGCAGTCACTGGAATATCATTTCAAGACTGACAAATGTAAATATAAATTCAATAACAACCTCAGCTTATAAAGTACTATAGAAACAATCTGATATACAAGTGAAAGTTTACATCAGAAATAATTAACCTCGTGCAAGCATTCGACACCTGGAAGAGGAGTCAAGATTTTTTGGGGTGATCATTGGGTTTCATGTGTGGACTAACCACCTTCCCATTTTGATTTATTCTTAATATTCATAAAATGCCTTTATCATCTCCGTGCAAGTACGTTTTCTTCACAGATGGATCTATATGAAAAAAAAGAGTTCATTTTTCACTGCACAGCTAGGCTGTGGACTGACAAAACAATAAAAGTACAATATGAACTGCATTATGCAAATGTTCTTTCTTTTTTGTGTTTTGTGCTATTTTCAGAACTTTCTATATTTTTAAGATGTTTATGCAATTTATTTATCATGAGGAATTCACTCTACCTAAAAAAAGAAATAAGAGTTGTCTATGGTGTTCAGAAAATCATAAAATTTCTCTTTTAAAAACACCAAGCGAACGCAACCAACGCTTAAGAGAAAACACAGACATTTATTGTTCAGACAATATTTACAGTTGAAAAATAACAATCTGGAGCTGTCACACGGTAGGTATTGGTCAAAATAAACCTAATTATGATATGCTTTCTACATCTGGAACTTTCAACAATGAATACGTTCGCAACAAGACCAGAACTGGAAGTAACTTTACAACCACAGTCTTCAATAGGTTTGATTATATAAAGTACCATAAAAAAAGTATGTGAAATCTTAAAGCATAAAGATACTTATATGTTTAGCATCCTTAAACTCCAACTGAAACCCACTTGAATACATTCATGCTGCTCAAGTCATAGTGTAATTAGGAGTCACAAGTATCTTCAGCCTTTGTCATATCAGATGACTAAAACTTGTTTTCTTCTTTTTCTTTTTTGTTAACACTAAACAAAAACAGGGAAGAGATGATTTGGTATAACCTTACTTCAAAAATATTAAATGGATGACTGACAAATGACAAAGGTTAAATATAAGAAGAAAAATTCACGTTGCCAAAATCCGTCAAGAATGCATTCTGCAAACCAACTGCGCAGTCATGTTCTGAGTTTAGAGATGGCTGAAAATCTTAGTCTCTATGTGTAAAATTCTAATCTCGATGCAACCTGACATGAAACTGATGAGATACTGTCCCTATGCATTCTTATCTGCAAACTTCAGGCGAAATGTAATAAATATATATATATTCTATATATATATATATATATATATATGTATATGTATATATATATATATATATATATCATAGCCTATATATATATAATATATATATATATGCATATATATATATATATATATATATATATATATATATATATATATATATATATATATATATATATATATATAAACAACTTTAATGCTGTGGAATATGAATTTTTGAAAAATGGCTACCTATACCCGCATAAAGGATTGAATGCTCATGTTCAAGACGAAATACTGCAAACAGTAATATGATTTTATTCAAATTAAGACAAGATACAGCATAAGTACATATGGAATATCACTGATAAAGTAATTAATGCATTCAATAGGAAAGGTGAACGTAAAACACGTTCGCTAGAAATGATGATAATTTACTGTTGACTAAAACTCTTAGGACTCTCTTTCACAACTTGCCGTAAACATTCGATACGTCTGCGTTTGTGTTAAATTGCTCAAGTTTGTATATCAGTAAAGTTACTAACGGTATAAACAAAGTTGTGTTTTTACTTGATTACATATCTTTGTTAGGAATGTAAGAACTAACCGAAGAGTTAATATGAAAAACTTATATGCAATGCGTTGCTTATCAACGACATAAGGTTATACAGAAGCAACTAGTTTTCATATTCCTGCGAGATCTACATTACTTCAGCCTAACACAATATATTTTGCAACCAATGCGATTACCAAGACCTAAACGTCATGACGTAAGCATTAAGTATTGAATGGCACGCAGTTCAAGATATTATGAAGAATGCAACAATCCATCAACAAAATCAGTCAATCAGTACAGTACTGTACTAAGAAAAATCGAATTCAGGGAAAAGGCGGTCAAAATGAAGTCATGTAAATAGTGAATATGACGCACATCTTGTGTTGGTCTCGTATCGAACTAAATGACTGAATAAGGATAGAGACATCAACGATAATGGTAAATATATAAATATGATGACATGCAGCCGCCTATGGTTATGATAATGATTGTGATTTCAGTACTAATAATATAAGACTCCAATTACAAAAAAGAAAAAAAGGCAGATGTTAAAACTTATAAATTTTGAGGAACAAGGCACCATAGTAAAAGTGGGGGGTTGGGTGGGGAGGGGACTATAAAAGTATTTGCACTCGAGGGTGCATTTTGGGAAGGTAGAGAAAAGATGAATCTAGTTATGTTTGTTTGTATGGTATTCTTACGTTGCATGGAACCTGTGGTTATTCAGCAACGGAACCAACGGCTTTACGTGACTTCCGAACCACGTCGAGAGTGAACTCACCAGAAATACACATTTCTCACCCCTCGGTGGAATGTCCAAGAATCGAACTCGAAATGTTAACGTAGGTTACTAAAGTTATTAATTATACAAAGTGTTTTCCCATTGTCAATAAACCCTCTAAGGGAGTAGTGCCATTAGGGCACCTCACACGGTACACTGTAGGTATCATTTAAGGGTCTTCGTGTCACAGTCCCTAGCTAGCACCTCTTTCATTCCTTTAACTGTACCTCCGTTCATATTCTCTTCCACCTAACTTTCCACCATCTCAAACAATTGTTTCATGGAGCATCTGCGAGGTTTTCCTCCTATTACTGTTTTCAACCCTACTTACTGTCAGTTTCGCTTTCAGCACCGAATGACCTTATATAGGTCTCAGCATTAGGCCTTTGGCCTAAATTCTATATTCTCCATTGTCAGTCAATTCTTCTGTAATGGATTCCTAGCGCATTGTTATTACATGCGTTGATGGGACCAGAAAAATCTCTTATCTTGAAAACTTTTGGGCATACTTTTCGGATGGGGATTTTGTTGCATATCTAAATTTTAAATAGTAATTTGTATTTTTCCTAGGCATACAAACCAGAGCCTAATTGCTACCCTTCGGCGCATGTGCTGAAATGGCTGCTTACCGACTATAAAGGAGGGTATCAAGGTGAAGGGGATTACAGGGTATAATTAATTCACAGCACCCGTGCATCTGGGTTCCAACCCCGTCCCTTACGATGCTCCTGATTGGATTGTGATTATCCAGTCACAAGGCTGGAAACTGGCCAGCCTCTCCCAGAGCGTCAGAGTGAACATCTCCGCTCCGACCTCTACTGAAGAACATTGTCTTTCTAAAGTTTTAACTTTCCTTACACCTCAGTTTTACCCGAAGAAAAGTAGTGTTTCTCAATTTCATCACTAAACATCGCCAGGCCAATGATTTAAGGATTATAATGATATATAAATTAAACGTCGTCGAGGCCACCCAAGGAAAGCAGTCAAACCCCCCAGGCCCACTACCAGGGGCAGCATCCTGCTTTCCAGCCCTCAAGACGACGAGGACATGCAAGACGCCCCTCAACTGAGGGAATCACAAACCTGAGGACTCCTTCAGCTCCCTGCAAGGTTCTGTTAGTCATCCAACGATTTTATGTAATCATTGCTTTGGGGGGGGGGGGGGTATTTGTAAGGACAACATTCCGGCAGTATTCGCCCTTCCATTGTAAAAATCTGTATATCCATATGTCCTCTCTTTTCTTCCAGGAACTAAAATGTAGAGCATTTTACACCCTTTCTTTTGATGTATATATGTCAGGAATCCGTTCCCTCAATGTAATATTATTCATGTATTTTTGTCTGTGAAGAAACACATTCACAGGGGGAGACCTGCCCCTTTTTTTACTATGTTTGTTCGTGTGTGTGTGACAGCCACTACACTTCCGTTTGCACACTGCCTTATGCACAGCCTCATTTGCCGAATAAAGTTTTGGAGACCGCTACTCGCACCTCTGCTACCGTTACTTTTACTGTAAGCACAACTCAAAATAAATCGCTTTTTTAATGAAACAGAAATTCTAACACATTTATTAATTTAAACACAAAATAGTGGAAAAAAAAACCAATTTTTACTCCATTATGGTAATACCCTAATAGAGGAAAAATATTTTGCAAGGATACAAGTACCCTCATAATGTATGAAAATCCAAGGAGTGGTAGCACTGGCGACGCCGGCCAGCAGCATGGGCCGCCGTGCCGTGCCATCAAAACAAATCAATCCTGTATCTCTCAGACTGCAACAGGCAAATAGCAATACCTCAACTCGTTAAGATGTCTCGTTACATTTTTCAGTTTTTCGTTTTTGAACGGTAGCGGTTGCGGAATTAAAATTTTGAGTTCCGCAACCTGCTACTTTTGGCACGTGGTAGCAGTCAATCAAAAATGGGCTCCACAAGTTGCGGAGGTGCAGACTACAGTTGCGCAATGCCCACCTTTGCTGTTATTCTAAGTATATATGCCCCCTAAAATGCTTATAACAATGATTTACTCATTTCAAAATATTAATATTAAATTAAACAGCAATATATCTATAAAATGTTTAATACAAATTAAATAAATTTTTAATATAAATTTAATAAATCAGTCTTACAAAACTTTTGACAACTGATCAAGTTGCCCCTGTAATGCATACATAAGCCGTTTTCTTTCATAGCATTGACTTACTAACACTTTTAAAATTATCACTAATTCGCTTGTTTTTTTATAACAACACAGTTTATTCACTAATTACTGTGTTTTCATAATGTATGTGACTAAATACTGATTTTTATTATAAAAATGATTTACAGCATACTTTTAATGTAGTCGTAAAGGCTGGGTTTGGTGATCAATCTCCTATAGTTGCGGGGCTTGGTCTTTCACCTCAAAAAAAAAATGTCAGCTGATATTGACTCCATGACGACTTCTGCAATGAACCATTACAACAGCCTTGCGCAAGTTGAGATGAGATTACATAGTTACGTAGTTGCATGTGCAAGTTACCAATGATTTAGGGTACACCCACATTTAACGGTTTTTACAGGATGGTGAGTTCTGTGAAAGTATGGTGATTTTTGAAGATATATTTGTGATTTAGTTAAGTAATATTCCGACTTATGTAATGCGATTGTGCCGAGTCGTGAACATGGATGCCACCATTATATATATAAAGTCTAATAACTAAATTAATATTTTCCACTTATCTTCCATAGATTCAGCGTGTTTCAGACCTCCATAAATCTTCATGATCATATTGAGTCCTTGGCGTTGGCTGCTTGTGTGTTGCACAGCTTAATTTTGATATATGATAAAAATCCTACTGCCATGAGTGAGGCAGACACCGAGAGGACTTGGTGACACATGAGGTCGTCTTCGTGATTAAGTAAACTCCCCTGCAGGCTTCGTTCATTGGCAGAAATCAATAATATAACACGATAGAAAAAATGCCTTTTAATGCTTAATAAAATAATGTTCAAAAACTATAAAAATTTCTTAAATAAAACTTAAAATTAAAGGATTTTTATATAATTACCAAACATATTTTCTTGTAAGTATAGTACTTAGTGTCATATTTATCTATATCTGAAGTTCTCACATTATATCAAGAATACCTACTAAAAATCTTCAATGCAACAATATTTTATTCAAAATAGAAAATATGCCTATTCATTTCTCATATTTCAGAACATGTTGATAAATTAAATTTCATTGCAATGAACTCACTTAAGAAAACTATGTTTAAAAACTGTACATAACATGAAAAAAAGTTAAACTTCATCTTTATATTACCGAATATATTTTCGTTTAAGTTACATTCAGTGTCATATTTGGTTATATGTGAAGTTCTCAAATGATATCAAGAATACAGAAAATCTTGAATCCAAAATATATTTTACTCAAAATTGAAAACCGAGGCAACTGTTGGTAATTAATTAAGCCCTTGAACTATGTTTGTAGGCTGCCGATGCACTTGACGACACATTCTAACTCACTGCACAGGCCCACTGCGCACGTTGTGGGTTTGCCAAGTACATGGCTTATGTTGTACTCACGGTCCAGATACTCTGGACCGTGGTTGTACTCACGGTCCAGATACTGGACCGTGGTTGTACTGAATGCCGTAACGCGCCATTGCTAGTTACAACTTGTATCATCAAATGCTGCGAGTCGAGAGGCAATTACGAAATTGTCATGTGTTGCGCCATGACATGGCAACTTTAACTCGGGGACTTGGTTACGATTTATACCAATTTCTTTGTAATGACAGTGTACTGCAGTCGTCATGAGCAAAATTTCGGCCGTTACGACTTGCGCGAAAGAAATCGCCTGAGTCACACATTGGCGATTTCAAACAGTGCAAGTCGCAACGGCCGAAATTTTGCTCATTACGACTCCACTACGCTCTCTTTACAACCAAATCGGCATAAATTGTAACCAGGTCCCCAAGGTTGACAACTTTGTGCCAGTGATGGCGATCATGCCAGGCTGCCTTGCATAGTCGCCATCATTCCACGACGACTGTCAAAAGTTGCCATGTCAAGGCGCAATAATTTCGTAATGGCCTCTTGACTTGCGGCATTTAATTACGCAAGTTGTAACTAGCAATGGCGTTATACGGCATTCAGTGCAACATACGCCATGTACTTAGCAAACCCACAACACACTCAGTGAGTCAGAATATGTCAAGTGCGTCGGCAGCCAACAAACATAGTTCAAGGGCTTAATTAATTACATACAGATGGCTCAGTTTTCAATTTAGAGAAAAATATACTTTGGATTCAAGATTTCTGTATTCTTGATATAATATGAGAACTTCAGATGTAATTAAATATGACAATGACTATAACTCAAACGAAAATATATTCGGTAATATAAATAAAGATGAAGTTTAACTTTTTATTCACGAGAGTTACAGTTTCAACATGATTTTCTTTAGTGAGTTCATTGCAATGAAATTAAATTTATTAGCATATTCTGGAGTATAAGAAATGAAAAGAATTTTCTATTTCGAGTAAAATACGTTTTGCATAAGATTTTCAGTAGGTTTTCTTGATATAATTTGTGACCTTCCGATATATGAAACTGAATACTACTTAAAAGAAAATATATTTGGTAATTATATAAATATTTTTAATAAGTTTAATTCAGGAAATTTATATTGTTTTTCAACATGATTTTACGAAGTATGAAAGGCATTTTTTATCGCTTTATTATACCACTGATTCCTGCCAATGCACGAAGCCTGCAGGGGAGTTTACATAATCACGAAGACGACCTCATATGTCACCGAGTCCTCTCGATCTGCCTCACTCATGGCAGTAGGACTTTTATTATGCATCAAAATTAAGCTGTGCAACACCAAGGACTCGATACGATCATGAAGATTTATGGGGGTCTGAAGCACTGAATGTACGGGAGATAAATGGAAATGATTGATTTAGTTATTAGACTATATATATGTGTGTGTGAGTGTGTGATACTTATATATAATATATATATATATATATATATATATATATTATAATATATATATATATATATATATATATAATATATATATATAATATAGTGGTATTCATGTTCACGACTGTGTACAATCCTGTTACGTAAGTCGGAATATTACGTAACAAGTCGCTAAAAAATTGTCAAAAATCATGCCTTCACGGAACTCGCCGTCCAGTAAAGGTCTTTAATCGTGGGTGTGGCCTAAATCATCAGTGACTTGAGCGTACGACTACGTAAATACGTAAACTCATCTCAACTTGCGCTATGCTCTTGTAATTTATTCATTGCGGAAGTCGTCGCGGAGTTGGTATCAGCTGACATTTCTTTTTTTGGGGAGCCCAAGCACCAAAACTATAAGAGATTGATCGCCAAACCCAGCCTTTACGAGAGTCGCTGTCTGAAATCGCCAATGTGTGACCCAGGCTTAAGATGTAGTATTTGGCTATGTATTATTTTCTAGTAATATTTTGTTTGATTTCATAGTTTTGTTTCCAACTTACATTTTTACATATAATGCTTGAATTGAGAATTGAAGATTACAGAGGCAGTAGCCCTTGTGTAAACACTAATTTGGGTTAAATTAAAGATTTGATAGGCAATTTTCAGGCTTCATACAGTGCAAAATGTATTAAAGACAATTATATAAGGCAGTCCCAGGTTTACAGTGGGTGTTCCGTTCCTGATGGGCCAGTGTATCTCGAATTATTATAATTATAATTATAATAGTATGCAGTGGACATAAATGGCATACATGTAAAACTGGTATGGTGCTGTAAAAACGGTTGTGGCATCGTAAAGCCAGGTTAACGGCGCTCTGAGCCAAGCATCTGAATGCTGTAAACCGAGATCGCCATAACCCCGGAACTACCTGTTGACATTTTCAATTCCACTGGGTAGCCATTGTGAAATTTCATTAACTGTCAAAATAAACAGTATGCTACTAAGAATACAAGTAGGTGTCTAGTAAAAATTTTGAAGCATACTACTTGAATTTATGGAATTGGGTATCTGCACTTTAGTGTCATGTCTCTGCAAATACATCAGATGATAATCAGATTCTATTGGTAAGGAGCATGCCATCCAAACTCGAACTTCCAGTGGTAAGTATTGCTTTAAACGAAATAAAAATTTGAGAAGGATAAATTGAAAAAGTTGGTCGGCTAGATGGGAAGATAAGATAAGTGTTGGCAGTTTAGAAGCAGTCTGGAATACATGAGTTTAGAAATAGTATGGAATACTGTAATTCTTACAGTTATGAAACGCAAGAGTGGGTCCAGATAGTTGGTGAGATATGGGGTAGGAGTGATGGGAATGGCAAGAATTCCTTATAAAGTAAGGAACTTCAGAAAATCCTATTGACAACTTTTAACTTTGGTAAAGTCCTCTTTGAAGTTGGGAATACCAAAAGTTTCATTCTTATTACTAGAGCTTAAGGGGAAGGAAATGATATTTCTTAAAGATAAAATTATTAATTAATAAAGGTGCATTTCTGTTGGTATGGCCCTGTTAAGACAAATATGCCTTTACAGTCTTAAACAGTGATGTGACTGTTTGTTTGTTTTTATGGTGCTTTTACGTTGCATGGAACCAGTGGTTATTCAGCAACGGGACCAACGGCTTGATGTGACTTCCGAACCACGTCGAGAGTGAACTTCTTTCACCAGAAATACACATCTCTCACTCCTCAATGGAATGGCCGAGAATAAACAGTGATGTGAGGAAGGAAGATTCATAATGTATTGACTAAATTTGGCATGAAAACTAAACTTGAAGAAGAGCAAGCAATTTTGTTTTCCTCTCAAAAGTGAACAAATTGAACAGATGCAATTCTTAAGATGGGTGGAGAGATTGGGAGGGAAAGGTTATGTCTGAGAAAAAAAATGTAAACAAAGAGGAAAAGAACCTGAAAATGTTACCAATGTAAAGACATGAGATGAGGTGAATATGGAAAGGGGACTAATGTATCTTAACAAGAGATCCACAAACAGCAGCTGAATGAGAAGTCAGTAATAAAAAAGTTATAACGAAATGATAAAGAATACGTCCTTCCGACGGCAAGAATTACTACAATGAAACCAAACTTTTTTAACAGTTAAATTGATCCTTCAGAGAAACAACTTTGATCCCAGTTCAAACAGTGTGACAATCTTGAAAGTGAAGGACAAACTTGGGAGATAAAAAGTGGGAGGAAAGTTCCAAACAAGATTCTTAAATTTTGTGATATAGTAATTGCTGTTATACAGTTTGGGACTTAAAATTTTAAAGTTTTCAATGGTAATTTCTTGTATTATATTTACAGTATTTTCAGTTTTGAGGAGTCTAATCATAGCTCTTTTAAATTTTAATTGCTAATGTCTTACACTATGTACATTATACATATTTTTCACAACCTGTACAGCACCAGCATGTGAATTTAATTCAGTATAACTGACAAATAACTTTACACGACAAAAGGCACTACGAAAAGCCAATTTCATGAAGTTATGTCTCAAAGGACAGACTTGAGTTTGACACTGACAGCTATCCGACTTCAATTGAAGTATTATTTTTTAAACAAGGAATGTACATAAAATGTATGCTGTTCAGTTGTGTCACTGATCTCACATCCTTGAAGATGATCATCTCTAAATATCTTTAGTCAACTAATAGCATACTCAGAGGTTAGCGTCTAAAGCAATGGTTTGTACTTTGTGCACGTAACTAAAAATTTCACAATAATATTGTGTTAATTTCCACAAAACTCCATTTGGTACTTAAAGTACGTTTGTCCACACACCAGAACCAGACTAATTTTTTGGTCATTTTCCCTTTGGCTATATATGACTTGGTGTTATTGTTACTAAAAGCATCTTCAGCAATTTTATCTGGTAAAAAAAAACAGTTACATGTTAAAGCCACCAATCTGGGACTTGACGGCCAAATACTGTATGCATTACATTATTTTGTACCTAAAAAATTATGTATTAAATATACATTAACACAATTTCAACAACATGAATTTCATGGTTGCATTTTAATTCTTCCCAAGGGAAGCATTCTTCATCATTTCTTTTCATTTTATGCATGTAATCTTTGCTTCTCATTCATCTGTGCCCAAAGATGTCTTGTTGAGATATACATTAGTCTCCTTCCCTTCTCTATTCATTTCATCTTGTATCATGACTTAACATGGTAGGAGATTGGGGTACCCACTTCTTTTAACCCAAATTTAAAAAAAAATAAAATTAATGCTAAGTACCATAAGTTAATTTTCCATAGAAAAAATAATAGAGTACAGGAACCTTAAACTGGAGACCGAGTTTGAATCCAATTTGAAAAGAAAGGCTCCTTCATTAAATGTATTTCTCACTGGACTCTTGGTTTGTAGCGATACAGTATACATATTAAAAAAATATGTAAGGAAACTGTGAAGAGCTCATGGTGTCTGAAAAATACATATCAGGTGAAACTGACGTCTCGATTCCAAATAGGTACTGTCAGTATAAAGAAATGTGACAACTTTGTAAACACAAACATCATCCTCCCTCATCCTTAACTCTGACCAAAATAACCATTACATACATAACAGTAATAATATTTATGCTGCACTGATTACGGTAAAGTGTCAAATTTTAATGATTAATTGGTAATGTAAAGTCCTTTTAGCTCAAAAGAACAGGTTTTGTTGATCTGCCTCAATACTGCATGAAGAAAAACTCTCCATGAATATGTGATCAGTTGTAGCATTAATGGAAAGTAATTTCTTTTGGCAGTCTTGAGGCAGATTAAGAAAACCTCCTCTCCTAAAGTAGTCTATGGCATTCACTAACAAGTTATGAGAAAAAAATTATTGCTGCAGTATTTACTGTTAATGCAACTGAAAACCAAAACCACATTAGGATAAGTAGGCAAGGCTGATCTATACATGTTGAGATACATTGCACTTTTCTTCAATGTAGTATATCCACATGTATAGATCAGCCTTTAGTTTCAAACCATTACCCACCTATAATGTATCTCTCTCTCTAATGATAACAAATTGTGTGCAGTCCTGAAATGTTTGTACATGTATACTACAAACCATGTAAAAAATGAAGAACTGCCATAGGTCTGCATTTTGTGGTAAAAATATGCATGTGAATATGATCCTAACGAAAAAGGCAAAGTCATACTGTAAAATTAAAACCGAGAGATATATATGTGTATGCTGGGCTACTAAACTTTGTGTCCAATGTGTATCTAAAGTATCATACAGTCTGAGGTGCATCTCACAATCATAAATCACATATTTTGTAAATTATGTAAATACCACAATGTCAGGGAGGAAACAAACCACATTAAAAAATGTGGTGCATTGTGGTTTGTTTACAAGAGAACAGGTGAACTGCATGATACGTTAAGTATATCTTGGTTTAACCAGACCACCGAGCTGATTAACAGCTCTCCTAGGGCTGGCCCGAAGGATTAGATATTTTTAGGTGACTATGAACGAATTGGTTACTTAGAAACGGGACCTACAGCTTATTTTGGGATCTGAACCACTCGAGAAATGAATTTTTATCACAAGAAATAAATTCCTCTTGATTCCTTGTTGGCAGAGCAGCATATCAAACCCGGACCCTGAGATTGGTAGTCGAGCACTTGACAGACTCGTCCAACGAGGAACGGAAATTGTTCCATCACAGTTCCATTAATCATACGTATCCTACATTGAAATCCAAGATGATCCCAGGTTTCCAGTCTCTCTACCATAAAGAAGAGGAAGAAAGTAATCTCATGATACATGCCTTATGGCCTTAGAAGTCTGGTAGGTGTCCTAGAAGTTCAGTATGTGCTGAGCCAATAGTAACACATTTTGCAGTTCTCTAAACACAGCTTTGCCATTGTTCTCTTCATCTTCAAAATCATGCTGTTGCACTTGCAAAGAATTTCCATTTAAAATAATTTTAGTCCTTTTCACTTTAGTGCTTATTCAGCAGTAAATTGGGCAAAATGTAGATTTCGATCTACATTTAACAGGTACTAATACCACTAGTATCATTTGATGTTAAACAACATTGTACACATGTACAGTCATAACTCATAATTGTCAATGAGCAATTTTTCTCGACCTTTTGAGACCGTAGCTTTTTAGTTAACATTGTCAATTAATTGACCTGAAATTCAAGCTTCTAAAGAATGTCTATTTCAACCTCCCACTGCAGATCCCACACTGCAGCAGTAACTGATTGCATATACAGCCAGTGGTTTTTCATCGCCCTGGGGGAACCGTGAACCACAACATCTGAGTGGTATGCCATGCTGCTAGTGACCATACAAGCATACCATGATTAAAGTGTTTTTTATTTTTGCCTTGAGATCATCCAACAAAGTGGTGAGCCTGTAGATTTACAGCTTGAAGCTGCTGCAAAGAGATTGCCAACTCATTATTCTCATCTTTGCAAATCATTCATGGTATGGTTGAGATGTAATTTTCAGATTTTTTAGCTACTATGTTGCATGTTGGAGGTAAGTATTCAGCTTTTCACCTGATACAAGCACCTTGTGTTATATTCCTTAGCTTATGACTACATCTTTCACAAACAATTAAGCTCCTTGAGACTTGGTTCCTAGCTTCTTTCAGCCAGCAAATATTCAACTCCTGGACCTTATAAACAATGCATACTGGGACTTTAGACATTGGTTTCCCACCTAAGTTGCAATTGTTAACACAACTGATGGTTTAGAGAGTGCACATGATGTAGAACTACTACCTATTTCTATCAAACAGCCAAAAGACCTATGATCTCAAGAACATCAAGGATGGTGATATAGGGATGTACTGTATATGATTGTTTGTATGAAAATCTTGTTATACAAACATTGTTGGGCTGTACTATTAAAGAATGGTAAAAAATATAAAACTTTCTTGTATCATGCAAAGGTAAAAAGAAAAATAGAATGACATATTATGAGACATGTCATTGTAAATAGTATCCCAGCCTAACCCTGTCAGAAACATTTCTTGGATTCTACAGTTTGCAGTAATGATCTTTCTCCTGCTTCAATAAGTTTATATAACATATGCTTATTGATATATTATTTTGGCAACAGAGCCTAAAATGTGATAGAATAAATATGGAATGAGCAAATCATACCTAAGGTACTGAAGAAAGATGACTTGACTCAGTGTGGTAACTATTGAAGGCACTTGGGCTTACACTGGTTGTAATGAAAATATACAGTGCATGCATTCCCATATATGTGCTACAGAAAAAACTGAAGACAACCTTGAGATATAAGCCAACTGGTTTCAGATAGACAGGAGATAGACAGATTAAATACTTGTATTAAGATATATTGTGCAGCAGTATTTGGAATTTAAAAAATATGCTTCTGATGGCTTTCATTGATTATGAGAAGGCACTTGATAGCATCATTATGGAAGGTCATGTGTAGGTATAGCTTTCACATTAAAATACGTAAAGCAAACTAAAATTTACAATAAGAATATTAATTTCATATTGAAAAATAACATTCGTGAATTAATTTGAAGTTATAAGGTTTAACTTAGTTACTCTAAAGGTTGTATGGTAACACAAGAGGATGCATTCTTTTCATCCTTTGCTGAGCAAGTATAGTATTAAGTATTGATAAATTAATTTATTTAGTTTTGGTTGTAGAAAGTAACACTCTTGATTTCTCGGAGGAGATATAATCTTTTAGGAAATTTTTCTAATTCTGTCAAAACAGTACTATTGCTAAATTCATGTAGAGTTCCTAATTTATGGAATATACTTTCACTTATACAAAACAAAACAGTTTGGCACTAAAGCATCCATTGGCACCTGGGTACCCAGTAGCACCTGTGAGGACATAAGTGGCCAAGTTGCCTTTTACCCTGGGATGTCAATTAGCAACCGAGCACCCGATTGGTTGGTTGGTTTGATAAAGTTTATGTGTAACACCAAACACTGGGGCAGCAAAGGCCATTCAGCGCTTACTAATCGAGCACCCGACTTCCGAGTGTTCTTTGATGCTCCTGTATATAAGTCTGTGCATGCATGTAGGGGAGTGTTTCATGTGCTAGTGCTGTACCAAAGGTTCAGTCTGAACATTAGTGATGTCTTTGGCTCCAAGTATCAGTTGTCAGGCACCAGACATTCCTCTACCATCTACAGATCTTTCATTTCAGCATCAGTTGGCAGATATTCTCAACATCCTCAAAAAAGGCTCTGCCCCTAGTCAGGATCCTGAAAGACTGCTTATTTCTCCTGTGTCTTCAAAGAAGGAAAACGAAGAGGAGGCCAAGGAGCAAGGCTTTCCTCCCACAGCTTATGCAGCATTGTTACAGTACATACTTATTGCACGAGTTCCCGAGATTTTTCTCTCCTGCATCTCCAGCTTTGACGTTCTTCTTGACGGAAGAACCAATACAAGAAGGATTACCTAGGATGGTTCTTTCCTCTTCAGCAAGCAAGGCTCTCAACGAAATTGACAGTTGGCTAGCTAAGAAACCAAGGGAAGCCTTCATTCAGCTCTCCCCCTTTGTGTTTGGTGCAGTGGAGGTATGCATCATACGAGACCAGGGAACCTCTTTCCCTGGAAGTCTCTGTCTCTTCCCAAGGAAACTTCTCCAGCATGATTGATTCATCACGAAGATTGGCTTTCAACGTGGCGAAAGTTATGTTCACTCCTGCAGAGATCAATCATCTTCTCAAGAACCTTTTTAAGATTTTTGAGGTCTTTGAGTCTCATGGATTGGTCAGTGGGTGCCTTAAACTGAAAAATTAAGAATTGCACCCTTCTCCCCAAAGATATAGCTTCTGAGTGGCAGAGTAGTCTGTCTTACTCTATGCTCTTGGTATTCTCAAGAAAGGAGAGCTCTGGTGCTCCTTCATGTTGAAGAGCCTTATTCTATGCTCTCAGTATTCTCAAGGAAAGAGCTCTGGTGCTCTTTCACATCAAAGAGTGTCACCCCCACTAAGAAGTCCACTCATTTGTTTGTATGGTGTTTTTATGTTGCACGGAACCAGTGGATATTCAGCAACAGGACCAACGTCTTTATGTGACTTCCAAGCCACGTCGAGAGTGCCGCTCTTTTGTATTTTCCTTTAGACTGGAAACATCTATTCCCTTCTACAGTGAGTGACATATCTTTGGATCTTCAGAAGAAAAGCACTTAGGACCTCCTCGCTTGCTCTTCTCAACATCCCAGAGACCCGACGCCAGTTAGTTCCAAGAGCGCATCACCACTTCACCCTTTGCATTTTTGAGGTAATAGAACAAGAGCCCAGAGACCAAGAACTAACCTTCAATTTTCTGCCAAACCTTAAAAGTCTTTAACAAGAACCCCAGCCAGGCAGTGAGGATCAGGTCCTTTATGCACCTGTTGGAGCAAGACTCTTGCACTTTGGAGGAAGTGGAGAGCAAAAGGGGCAGAGGGCTGGGTAGAGTCAGAGGTGAAGAACATTTACGCTATCACGTTCAAAGATGAACCTCCATTGGCCAACAAAACCATCATATTGACTGACTACTTGGTAGGCTCCGAGAGGTCTTCAGCACTTGAGAAGGAGGCGACTTCCCTCCTATAGAAGGGAGCCATCGAGGGAGTTTGGAACATCAGATCAGAGGGATTTTACAACCGGCTGTTCATGAAGTCATCGGGTGAATAGAGGGCAGTATTGGGTACATTAATTTCTTGTTCTAACTCTCCATTATGTTCCTGCTTTTTGAAAACTGCAAGCTCTTCCTTAGATAACCATGCATCTTACAACTGCAAACCCATGCATATTCTGCATGGCTTTGTAGTTTCCTCAATCGCTGTTATGTAATACTCTTAATATATGTGGTATATCTCACTCGTGTTTGCAAGTTACTCTTCCTGCAGTTGCACTACAATCAATACTGAATCTGTTGTTGACCTGTCTGGCACCTTCTCAAAGATTTCCACAACATACTCAACAAATCTTATTCCTCTATAATTCCACATTGCAGTGCAACCCCTTTTCTTTTGTATATAATTATTATACGGCTCTTGTCCTACCATTCTGTTCTTATCTCATCCTTTGCCATTTTTCCACATTGTGGCTCAACTCATCCAAAAAATAGTTTTCTTGTCTTCTCAAAGCCATTAAAAATGGTAGTGATGAAATGTTATGTGGATGGAAACATTTTTTGGCTTACCCGCACAAGAAGCTCATTTAGGCAGAAAATAAAACATAATCTAAGGTTTTAGGCAAGGAGATATCCTGTAGGAAAGCTCAAGTTGAATATGATCAAGATAAATGGGCTTGAGTTACTGTTGAAATAATGGTTAACATTTTCAGGGTAATTAAATTACTATGAGAAATTTGTTCTCTTGAGAGGGTAATGAGAATAACTGTACTTAACAAAAAGAAGGGCCACCAAATTGAAGTCAACTGTCCTCTCCAACAGGTGCACAATTGTTTTACTAGTCTTGTTTCTAGCTTTAGTGAAGGGTTGGAAGGAGAACCTTTTACTCCTCAAAGGCTTACTAATGGCTTCGCACGAGAAATTTCACTGGAAGGTGCCCATTACTAGCCCTAGGAGACCATAACTTTAATCATTATCAGATTAGTGAGCAATTCATCCAACTGCCTGCAAGAAAGCCAAATAAAGCTTTCCTTCCAGAGCCACGTTTTAATTTCAAGAAATTTTTGTTGGAGAAAGATTTGAAAAAATCTTGAAAAGTCTTTCCCTACCAAACTGATAATGATTTTCTCGAACTCTCACTTGTGAAACTATTAATATTATTAATGATAATTATTATTATTATTTGATGGAAGTAGACTTTTTAAACAGGTTCTGTTGAAAAGAATGGCAGCATTAATGGAATTAATTAAGTCTTTCCAACTCTCTTTATTATTCTTTTCTTCAAAGCTAGCATTTGCTAAAAGTTTCCTGATGTTCATGATAATATGGATAAGAGGATGGTGGGTTTTCAGGTTTCTGTCATATTTTTATTTGTACACTTGGATGAAGTTAAACATGCCACAGTGCTTCCTTAGAGGTGGTGATGGCAGGCATCCAGTAACTAAAATCTCTTAAGTCTTTGAGGTGGTACAGAATCTTTGTAGTACATGCTTCCTAAGTGTGTCAGTATTTTAGCCACTTCATTATCCAACTTTTAGACAGGGTTGGTTTGTTCAGTCAATATATAAAGGGTCCCAGGTGGAAAAGGAGCTGCATTTTGTTTGGGCATTAGGCGATTAGTGCCCCAGAGCAAAGCCTTCTCCGAGATGTTGGTGCAGACATTGTAGACAGGGAGGGTGGTTGTACTGGGATGGGTGCTTACATCAGATGGAGGGCTCTAATTGGTGTCTGCTTACTCGGCTCACGAGTACCAGCAGACAGTGTTCCACATGCCGTTATTGGGAGGAGGAAAATTTCTTAGGTGGTATTAAAGCCGGGGCTTTCCTTTCCAATGTATATAACCTCCAAGTGGTGAAAGTGGTGATGATCTGTTGCACCATTCATAATCTGAGTTGGGAATTATATCGCATCATCTTTATTTTAATATTTTGAGCATTCTTAGCATGATTATGTAATGGTGCCACCTTGCAAGCACCAGGATATCCCCTTGGAAAATCTCATCATGGTCATACCAATGCAAGTGCCTAGGCATTCTTGGACTGGGCATCTGTACCAGCAGACCATGCTGGTTCTCTTCAGAGGGTCCTGCACCAAAGGGGCTAGGTTGTTCTTCCATAATCAGGCTGCTGGTTGTCTTGCTTTTGTGGTAAATTATTTCAGATTTTTGTCTAATTATATGTAGAACAGAAATTCCTTTCTATAATATAAAATGCCTACTTGTCCTCTTTATATTTTGTGTGCAACACATTATAAAAGTGTGTGGTCTTCTAGGGCAGCAGGATGAAGTTTCTGTCGATACCATTTATATATGGTCCTACTCATGCATTTGGGAACTTTACGGTTTGCATGCTCAAGTGTTAATCCACCTGGGCAATATGCTCAAACTCGGTGTGCATCTTTTGAAGAAGAGCAGCGAGAGAGAGCTTTCGTAAAGTAAGGCACTGATGGCAGTGCATTAGCAGTAGTATATTTCTTTAGACACTCACCCTCTCTCTTCAGGCACAAGCCCAGGTTCATGGGTTTTGTATAAAATTGCATGCTACAGTATCCCTCTTATTGCCCTTATGAGGCCACTGAGGAAGAGGTAATGGTATAGCAATAGTATTCAGTAATAAAGTTGAGGCGACTGTGGTTGTGGAAGGCTAGCAAATGGTATTCTATTTCTTCTTCTGTGCTGCTTTTAATGAAGGTAATGTTGATGTACTGGATGTAGAGTGACGAGTTTTTTGATGGCAGCAAATACCTGCTGCTCCACAGAACCCAAATGGAAATTTGTGGACAGATCTCTTAGGGGAGAACCAATGACATCTTGGCATCCATGTACAGCCTTCATGGGTGGAGAAAGTGACTGTCTTGTAAAAATCTTGAGGAGTGTATAGGGGCCATGCACAAGGATATTGAATGTGGCTATGGAATCACCTCTATACACCTACTCCAAGAATATCCTGACCGTTACATCCACTGGGATGTTCGTATAGCGGGACTCCATTTTCATCAAGGTGATGTCATTAAAGCTGTAGTCATCAAGGACAATATAGCCTGAATAGCTGCTTCCTCTTGAGCTAGTACATTGAAGCCAGAATCCGGCCAATTATTATTATTATCAATAGTTCAATAAATGATCACGTAATGTATTGCAACTTTTAGAAAATTCAGTGACTGAATAATTGGAAATACCATGGATTTGGCTAACACATAACATGTTATTGGTTGAAACACTCATGATATGTTTGATTGTAAGAGTTGTTTTCTGCATTCAGGAATTGGGTCCCGCGAGCATGAGGAGTTCAAAGAAAAAATATTATACTTCAATGCAGTAGATTTTTTTTTAAGTCCTGAAGATTTTTTAAGTCCACAGAACTTGGCAAGACTCTTTGACTTGCTATATGAGGACAGTTTCTCCAAAAAAAATGGCCTGTAACAGGGGAAGGAATTAGAGTCTATACACTCTTTAGAGCCCTTCTTGGTCAATAAGAGCAAAGGGTTTCCCTTGTTCTGGATCTGAAATACTATTTGCCAAAAATGAGTTCTCCATAGATAATCTATCTTTTAGAGCTTCCTAGTCACTTCCTAAGCTGTACTTGATTAAACCCATTTTGTGGAAAGAGCCTCACTCGTTCAGAAAGACTAGCATGAAACAAAGTATTTTTTTTCTCAATGTTGAGAACACTGTTATCACTGAATATCTGGAAGAGCTATGCATTTTACAGTACTCCATAATTTCAAAAGTGGAGGACTGCATTCCACATACCATATGTGGAATGCAGAGGAGACTGATTTGTGCCAAAAGCATGAAAAACCCAAGTGAGAGAGTGGGGAAGGGCAGAGCACTCAAATTACAATTAATAGGATTACATGAAAAAGATAAATTTTAGCATCATAAAAATACTTATTTACTGAAACCTCATTAATTGAAAACCAATTTAGGAAGGAGGATGATGGCCCCATCAAACAGTGACTTCAGAATATTGTAGAGGAAAGATAATGATGGGAGCATTAGTCACTCATTTCCTAAGATAGAGGCATCTTGCATGTAAAGCAAACTTCGTACTTCTCAGAAAGGGTCAGCAGGGATTAGATGTAAAACTGCAAGTTGTACTCTACAGATAACCAGTGATTTGAGACATGACGGCAGATGCCCAGATAACTCATGCCTCCAGAGTGTCAAGAATATGAGGGAAGATGATCATCATGGTTTGGATGAAAAGCCACATGATCCCTCCAAACAGAAAGTACCGTAAATATCCTAATGCAACAACAGATCCCAATGGAAACACATCAAGATGTTCATAAATGACATGACACAAGTAAAATCTAGCAAAGTGGAATGAATAGAATAGAATTTAGGCCAGAGGCCAAGCACTGGGACCTATGAGGTCATTCAGTGCTGAAACAGAAATTAACAGTAAAAAGATCTGAAAGATATTACAGGAAGAAAACCTCATCATTGGGCTATGAATTAATTGTTAGGAAAGGATGGAAAAGTAAGGTGGAAGAAAGAGGATATGAACAAAGGTACAGTTAATAGAATGAAAGGGGTTGAAGCCAGGGGACAAAGGGATAGTGCATCTCTAATTAAAAATCTATCAAGGGGAAAGAACGTGTAAATCATGTCTTTTTAGCTTCAGCTAGTCCAAATCAGAATAAATCACAGAGAAAAATTAATGAAGCCAAAAATCAATAGTATCTGGCTGGCAGGTTTGAGGAAAAAGGCAAGAGGAACCCTTCTCTCGAAGGTTTAGAAAATGTCAAATTTTTTATTAATTTGTATTTTTTATAGCTAACAAACCTGAGGTCATAACATTAAGATAAATCCACTGGGTTTAAATACTACAAAGAAACATGTTCAGATTCATTGCATATACAGAAGTCAAAAACAGCTGTATCTGTTCAAGTAACAAACCATGTCAGCCACAAGAAACGGGTTTGTCACCACCCCTCAGTCCCCTTGCCGGAGAGAGGAGTTGAAGCTACTGAGAAGCAGATTTGTATGTTGTATGGAACATAAAAAAAGTGCTATAACAGTATGACTGCAACTCTCACCTGCATCAAGCTAGTTCCAGCGTATGATGTGCTTATTTTTCAAACTGCCTGTTGGTATTGAAGAAAGGAGAAAAGGGAAAGGAAAGAAAGAGACCAGTCATCTCACTCATTCACCCCTTCACACTTTCATCTTGGGCAAGATACGAACTGTCTGGCCAGGGGTACTGGATGAACTACACTTGTTCATCAGCCACCACTGGACTGAAGGAAAACAGTGTCCATGAACCTGTCAGCAAAATCCTTCAGGTAGAAGAAAGTGGAAGTATGTAGTTTGATGCAGCCAGGAACCAGCATTCAAAATGCTATGAACAGATAAGTTATTAATTGCCAAGAAGGAACCTTTTTTTCCACTAATGTCATGTGCTTCTGCAAGCACAGTATTGGTAACAGAACTTGACAATGATGAATAGACTTGCCTAATCACCTCATGTAGCTAAATGAAAGGGTATTCTAGGACACCTCTTTCTTGGCCTGGCTCATGTTAATTAAAAGTCTAGACACCAAGACTCTAGGTGACGAGTCCTTTAGATAACAATGCAGTGCTCTGATGGGGCTAAGCAGTAACTCTTGAAGGTCGCTGATAACAGACTCCATACTGGAAGGAACGGAAAAGGAGGCAAATCTCTCATTGTGAACCTAGGGAATGTGGGTCTTTAGTCATAAATTCCAGGACAAATTCAAAAGCTACAGACACCAACCCCTTGTGTGTTTACATCATAATCCTGACCATGGACCTCTCCTACTCTTTCCAGGGAAGCAAAAAGTCAGAAGGAAATCTGTTTCCAAAGTCAGTTCCCTGTTAGATGATTGATGCAGAGGCTCAAATGGAGCTCAAGTGAGACTACAAAATACCAGCATAAGGTCCCATATAGGAGGTTTCAGTTCCCTAGCTGAACAAGACTGCTCAAAGCTCTTGAACCACAGAGAAATCCCAGGGTGATATGATGCCCAAATCTTTCAGATGAAGAACTAATCATAAGGCAGCCCTGTAGCCCTTAACAGCATGAACTGAAAGAATTTCCCTTTGTTCTGAGAAAAATCCAGATCATCATCTAATGAACAGAAATTCTGAGTGGAGAGACATCACTTCGATGACACCAATCACAGCAGACGGCCCAGTTGCCCTTGTACACGACTGACAAAGATCTGTTGTAGCCATAAATCTGAGTCGCTGCTCTGCAAGAAAGATCTCTTGCTCAAAAGAGATACCGGACAGACTCCAGACAAGAAGAGTTAAAAGATCCTACCAATTGGTGGTGATTGCAAATGGGACCACAATCAAATTGCAAGGGACCCTAAGGTTGAGTCATGATTAACAAAATCCAGGGTAAATGACAGACTGACTGACAACCAATGTCTAGAATGGAATATACTACTGGTGATTAAAGCATGGAGCTAATTAACAGTCTTGCAGGAAGTAATAACCAAAAAAATCAGTCTTGAAATTCAGATCCACTGCAATGTTCTGAAAGGGCTCATAAGGAGGCTCGGTCAAATCCCACAGCAACAATGTCAGATCCGATATAAGGTATAATCAGTGACTTGGGAACAGAACACCAAAATGACAGAAGAGCCCAGGTATGATCAGCACCTAGGAAGAACTTATGCTAGATGAAAAGACCAGAAAGGGCAGACTTGTAACTCTTGACACTGGCAGGTTCTAGGTAACCATAAGAATGATGAAACAGAGTACTACAGGCATTCCCTGGTTACCAGTGGGGGTTCCATTCTCAGCAGGGCGAAGATCGCCATTAACCGAAACTCTGCCTGTTTATGGCGCCATAAATTGCCGATTTTATAAGGCTAGACAAGTGTCATAACACTGGATCGTCATTAACTGTGACTTGTCAATCACTGGGTCCCGGGTTATCGGCCGGGTTCCGTTCGGCAGGTTTACCGATAAGCGGAAACCGCCATTAACTGAAACTTGGTGGCATTAATAACAAGTTAATGATCCCTCCTTTAGGTATGTTAAGGTGCCTTAATTCTATTTCTGGGCTCAGCCGTGTCGCTCCGTGAAATGTGTCCTCTTTAGCACTATTTCTAGTAAAATATTGCTATGATACCAGAGAACTGCTAAATTGGACATGTCAGAAGTCTCTGACTCGCTCACCTAAATAAAAGGTGTCGGTATAGAACTGGGGCGAGTGTTAAACACTACCACAGCAACCCCTCCAATTAGCCTTTTCCTCATCAAAAGACCCTGAAAACGGGGAGCCGACCTATAGGTCACACCCAGCTACCCTGTTGAAGGGGACTGCGGCGTCATTCTTATCGATAGCCTCCCAGCGTTGCACGCTTTTTTATAGCTATCTGTTCTTTTTATTGGTTTCTTTATTCTTTTTCGTTATGGATCGTCAATCTGCCTCTTCACCCAAGTTAAGTACTGGTTTGCCCTTTTTCTGTATTTAGGGAGTGATTTTGCCTTTCGTTTTGCCTTTATTTAGGATTTTGTTAGGCGTCTCCTCCCGTAGCGAGCCGCCATTACGTCGTTCCCTTGTTTTGTACTAATTTCGAGCGGGCTTCTTTCAGTACCTATATATTTATATTTATATACTCGTAACTTATGATATTTCAGTATATATTTTCAGTATATATTTTATTATGTCTTGGGTGGCAGTTGCTTTGTCGATCTTGTTTGATCTACGTTTATTATTTTCATGATTTCCTGTTTTTCAAGGGGGTCGGCGTTCGTGCACGTTTCTTTGTTTCGTGCTTCGATGTTTATCTACCGTTCCCCCTCCCCCCTTTTATTTTAGTTTGGTATTTTCCATTCAAGAATTCCCCCTTTTTCTTTTCGTCAGCTTACCGTTTGTTTTCGTTTTGTTGGTAAGCAAGTAATTTTTCCTTGTTGCGCCCACTCTCATCGAGTGGCCTCCATTGCGTTTTATTTTTTTTCGCCCCTTATTTTCATTACCCCTGTTAAAGCATGTTTTTCCCTTAGCTTTAAGTAATTGATTTTATTTTGTCTATGTATATTTGGGTGTTCGGTCGGCAGCTAGCCTTCATAGGCTTTGCCTGCGTTTTCCTCGTGATCCTTTATTCGCGGGGAATCGCTGGTCACGTGATCGTCCCCCCTTCAGCCCTCCCTCCCTCCCCCTCTCGTGGGACTCCCCGTAGTTGGGTGCCGCTCTCGTTGTTTGTCGCTGACGGCCGGTCCCACCAGCGGAGGGGGAGGTGTAGTGGGTCTCCCAGGACCTTGGGCTGGGGAGTGTCGCTTCTTAGCCGACCGCCTCCGGAGTTGTTAGTCGCACTGCGTTTCAGCCTCGGCTTCCGTGGATTGTTGCGCTCTGCTTCTTTCACTCCCGGAGCTTACATCCACCCGCCTAAAACATTCCCTCTCCGCATAAGGCGGGTTTAGATTCCGGCCTCTCCCGGAGTCATTGAGGGTTATGTTTACGGAAGTTACTCTTCCGTAGGCGGAGATAGTATATTTGTTATTTTAGTTTTTATTATTATCATTATTTTTATCTTTATTTTTATTTTTATTTTTATTTTCTTGCCACGGAACTTGCGAGTTCATGTGGCCGTCCCGGGTTACTTCGTGTACCCCCCTCTCCGGGTCATACAGCTCCGGGTATACAACTGCGGGTGGTTTTTTTCCTTACACAGTCCCCGGGACATTAACATATGAATATATATACCCTTTCTTTTCTTTATAGCCCGGAATGCTCCGGCACAAAAAAAAAAAAAAAAGAAAAGAAATATATTCCATTATCCTATTAAGTGTGTGCAATTGTTCTTATATTTTATTGCACTTACAGGCCTCTCAGTGTCTGGTTGCCGGCTGTAGTGCTGCTCTGCAAGATCCGTGCGGCCATGACGTTTGTCGGGGCCACGCCCCCTGTGCAGTGCTGCTTCCTGATTCCGTGGTCTGGCATCATGAAAACTGTTTTGCCTGCTACGACTTGGTACATCAGGCTACCTCTTCGGTAAGTTACCGCACTGCTGGTTCTATTTTGTATTGTAAAAAAAAAAAAAAAAAAAAAAAAAAAAAAAAAATATTGAAATGAGATAAAATAATGATCAATTAAAATTTCTTTAAATTAAATTACATTGATTAATCAATATTTATAGAATAATGTTCAAGGAATTTACTTGGTATTGACACATTCCTTGCATTACAGGCTGAGCAGTCTATTAAGGATGCTGCACTCTCCGCCCTCAAGATCTGGGTTGGAGGGTTTGGACGGAACGTAGGGAAGGCTAAGCCGTATATTCTGTCCCGAGATATGGCGACTTTGCTCTTCCCAGCCGGAAAATCTGCCGGATACGTCGATCCAAAAGTAGCGGCACCGATTATCAAATCAATCCAAGACTCAGTCATTGAACAGCAAGAGGCGGAATTGCCGGACCTTGGACTAGAGGAAGTCTCACTTGAAGTGGTTGAGGATTTGCCCGTTACACTAGGCACGGGTACAGGTAACAGTGTTAATGAGGCTAGCTTAGTTAGTCACCGGGATCTTTCCTTGAGTGACTCTGATTCTTCCTCTCCTTCTACTTCCAATTCCTTCATGGGTTTCACAGGAGGTTTGCCTTTCTCCCAGGTTGCACTCCTTCTCTGTGATTCCTAAACTAAAGAAAAAACCTGCAGGTAAAACCTTGCTTAAAGGCAGATCAGAGACAATGCCAAGGCCTGGGCAGTCACCAGAGGTTCATACACATATTAAAACTAAAATAAAGTCGCTTTCCAAACCTTCAATCCCAAGGTCTCAAGGAGGGAATTCTTCCTATTGCCCTACCAGTCCCATTCCATTAACTTCTAGGGACCGGATACCTCATAAGGTACCGCAAGAGGGACAGGATGATTCTCCTTCCGTTGACCAAGACCAGTTCAACACGAATATTCTAAATCAGGTCAGTAGCCTTGGTAGCTTACTCAGCTCAGTTGCAGCAAGGTTTGAAGAAGTGTTTAGCAGGTTAGGTGCTCAGGACTCCCTGATTGCAGGTCTCAGACAGGAGTCGGCAGTTTCGGCCCCTTCTAGTAGCTTAATGCAAGCTCAGAGCATGCCTGACGGGTCCACGCTCCCTCCTTTCCACCCCGGTAATCCCTGGAGGGTGGCTAACTTCGCTCCGTTTGTCAATGGGATGTTGACTATAGAAGGTTGCGGCACACGTAGGCTCGAGGATTTCGAGTTTTTCCCCGAAGGTTTACAGCCTCCATTTATAGGCTATGTTAGGCTTACGGAGGCAGCTCTGGTTAGAGAGGATAAGGTCCCCAAGGAGACTGTTATCCTTTCTAGAGATCAGGCTCAGCAAACATGGATACGGAGCCTAGAAGAGTGGGACTGCTCAAATACTAGAGTAACAGCTTTTAAAAGTCCTTTCACCATGTTTACAACTGATGTCGGGAACCCCTTACCTTTTACATCAAAGGTAGCAGAACTTACACTCCAGGCAGTGACTCGAGAAGAGCCCATGCCCCAGCTTAGGGAGACAGATCCCACATCTTTACTACTCCCAGGTAGGGAGGATTTGTGGGAGGATTTGCCAGCTACGTTCTCGGTAGGCAAGCTGAAGCCAGATTGTGCAATCACCTTGTTTAGTGAACGCCTTCCTAGGCTGTCAGACGCATTGATCCAAGCCGAATTTGACGCTAAGACACGTCTCGCAAGGTCTCTTAACTCCCTAGTGATGACAGAGACGGCGGCTCGGGAGTACGCTCAGGAGCTGCTGTTTAAGGTCATTGCGAAGTCGTTACTTTTAAGCATACTGTGACTTGTACGACTTTGCGATTGCTAGGAGAAATTGCAGGAAGCATGTTCTGTCTGAGGCTACGATCAGGCACGAACCCAACAAGCTTCTAGCTTCCTCAATCTGGGGTGCAGATCTCTTCCCAGCTTCAGCAGTAACCGAGGTTCAGAGCGAGGCATCACGTCTTAACCAAAGCATCAGGTTTTTGCGTTGGGGAATTCCCTTTCAAAAGGAAATCAGTCTTCTTTTCCTCCAGTTTTAGGGCTAGGAAGAGGCAAAGAAAGTTCCTACCTTTCCAAGTCCCGCAACAGCATCCTGTGCTACAAGCTGTTCCAATTCAACAGGTATCCCAGCCTTCGACTTCTAAGGCTCAGCCTCAGCAACAGCATCAATTTGTCTTCCTTTCGCCGCCGTCTAACCAACAGGCCTCCTCACAGTATTCAGTGTCGCCCGCTTTTAACCCGGTCTATGAGAGTCGGGCATTTCACCCCTTTACCAGAGTTTGCTAGGGGTGGCAGGGCTAGAGGATCCTTTCGCCAGCGCGGAGGAGCCAGAGCCCAAGGGCGTACTAGAGGTGCAAGGTCAGGCAGAGGATCCCGGCCTTCATCATCTCAATGAAGTTTCTCAGGTAGGAGGCAGGCTGTACCTCTTTCGTCATCGTTGGGGGTTCAGCAGTTGGGCAAAAAGCATAGTATCCAGAGGCCTAGGCTGGAGTTGGATCAAAGGTCCTCCTCCACCCATCACCTTCTATCAGGAACCAACGCAGGAATTGATGGATTACTCCAAGGACCTTCTCCAGAAGGGAGCAATCTCCAGACGAAGAACTTGAAATTTCAGGGTCGTCTATTCAGCGTCCAAAGAAAGGGACCGACAAAAGAAGGGTGATCTTAGACTTGTCCCGTCTAAACTTGTACATTCGTTGCGACAAGTTCAAAATGCTGACCATCTCTCAGGTGCGGACCTTACCTTACGTCCCCGTGGGGCCGTCACCACCTCTATAGATCTTACAGACGCCTACTATCATGTCCCGATAGCTCGGCACTTCCGTCCATTCCTCGGCTTCAAACTAGGGAAAGAAGCCTACTCCTTCAAAGTAATGCCCTTCGGGCTAAATATAGCACCAAGGGTTTTCACGAAACTGGCGGAGGCAGTGGTGCAGGAGCTAAGATCCCAGGGTATATTGGTGGTGGCGTACCTAGACGATTGGCTAATCTGGGAGATGGACAAAGGCAAATGTATGAAAGCCACGGACAAGGTTCATGTCTTTCCTGGAATATTTAGGGTTCAAGATCAACAGGACCAAGTCCCGTTGACTCCGGAGTCCAAGTTCCAGTGGCTAGGGATTCATTGGGACTTGGATTCTCACACTCTTTCCATTCCAGCAGGAAAGAGAAAGGAGATTGCCAAGGCAACAAGACAATTCTTAAAGTGCAAAGAGACTTCGAGAAGGAATCAGGAGAGGATCCTAGGCTCGCTTCAGTTTGCCTCAGTCACGGACGTTCTGTTGAAAGCCAAGCTCAAGGACATCAATCGAGTTTGGCGTTCGAAGGCAAATGCCAACTGTCGGGACAAGTTCGCCCGGATGCCTCTGATTCTCAGAAAACGCCTGCGCCCATGGACAAAGGCCGCCAACCTAGCCAAGGAGTTACCGTTGCAGTTTCCTCCCCGTCCCTAGTTGGTGCATACGGACGCATCGCTGACAGGTTGGGGAGGTTATTCACAGCACGAGAAGGTTCAGGGAACTTGGTCACCTCACTTCCAAACACTTCACATCAACATTCTGGAAGCTATGGCAGTGTTTCTGACTTTAAAAAAGCTCCGTCCTCCAAAGAAGACTCATATCAGGTTGGTCCTCGACAGTGCAGTAGTAGTACACTGTATAAACACCAGGAGGTGGTTCAAAGTCAAGTCATGTGAACCACGTGATGATAGCAATCTTTTCTCTAGCAGCCAAGAACACCTGGCATCTGTCGGCTACTCACCTGGCAGGAGTCCACAATGTAGTGGCAGACGCCCTGTCTCGGTCGGTCCCTCTGGAATCAGAATGGTCACTGGACCAAGAATCCTTCGAGAGGGTTTGCCAAAGAGTACCATGTCTAGAAGTAGATCTGTTTGCCACAGAGGCAAACCACAAGCTGCCTTGTTACGTAGCCCCCAATCTGGACCCTCTGGCATACGCTACGGACGCCCTGAGCATAGATTGGAACCAGTGGACGAAGATCTATTTATTCCCTCCAGTGAACCTTCTCCTGAAGGTGCTGCACAAGTTGAGATCTTTCGAAGGTCAGGTGGCTCTCATAGCCCCTCACTGGCCCAAGAGCAACTGGTTTCCCCTTCTCCTGGAACTAGGTCTTCGCCCTCACCCTCTCCCGGACTTGAGACTATCGCAACAAGTTCAAACGAGGACTGTGTTCGATTCCTCAGGTCTTCACAAAACCCTAACTTTATGGATTTCATGAAGTTTGCAGGTAAGAGAGTAGGCGACATTGATCCACAGAACATGTTGTTCTTGGAGTCAGACAAGAGAGAGTCTACGCTTCGCCAGTATGACTCAGCAGTTAAGAAATTGTCTTCGTTCCTCAGAGAATCAAATATCAAAGTAATGACATTGAACGTGGCCATAACCTTTTTCAGGTCTTTGTTTGAACAAGGCTTGGCAGCTGCAACAATAACAACCACTAAGTCAGCTCTGAAAAAGATTTTTCTTCTCGGGTTTGGTATCAATCTAACCGAGTCTTATTTCACCTCTATCCCAAGGGCATGTGCACGTCTACGGCCCGTTCACAGACCGTCGTCAGTGTCATGGTTTCTTAATGATGTTCTTAGGTTAGCCTCGGAAACAGACAACTTCAAATGTGGATTACCAAAACCATTTTGCGTAAAACTCTGTTCTTATTGAGTCTAGCTTCAGGTGCCAGAATATCAGAGCTGTCATCTTTATCTAGAGATGAAGCGCATATTGAGTTCCTTTCCTCGGGGGACGTGTTGCTTTCGCCAAATAAGCAATTTCTAGCTAAGAATGAAGACCCCTTGATGAGGTGGTCTCCATGGAAGATTGTCCCGCTTCCGCAGGAGCCATCGTTATGTCCTGTTAAAACTCTTAAGGACTATTTATCTAGGATGTCTACCTATTCCGAAGGTCCCCTTTTCATTAGAAAAGATGGTGGTACACTATCTCTAAAAGGCATTAGGCAGCAGATTTTATATTTTATCAAGAAAGCCAGCCCAGGGTCATTCCCCAAGGTGCATGACATTCGGGCAATAGCAACTTCTGTTAACTTCTTCAAATATATGGACTTTGATGATCTGAAGAAGTATACTGGTTGGAAGTCACCCTTGGTTTTCAAAAAGCACTACCTTAAGTCTTTAGAGGATCTTAAATATCATGCAATAGCTGCAGGAAGGCCAGTGTCTCCTACTGCTACATCATTATAGTACCGTCCTTGTGTCATATGAATCTTTCCAATTATGCCAGCCTCATTAACATTTTACCTACCTCAGCAAATGCCTTAGCTATTAGAATAAGTGTATAATCGTGTATAGTTTTACGTACATACAAATTATCTGTAATTATTTTATTATGTATGTGACTTGTTGCAAATGTTGCCACATGTTTTGGCTATATAGTATATTTTGCCACATGTTTTGGCTATATAGTATATTTTGTAAATAAATTGTATTTTTTCCAATTCTAAACTATTATTATTTCCTTTGATTTCATTATTATGACTTTTCCTTTCAGGATAGTATAGCTTGGTGTTTCTCTGGTACAATTTCACGGAGCGACACGGCTGAGCCCAGAAAAGGGATTTTGACGTAGGAAAAATCTATTCTGGGCGAGGAAGCCGTGTCGCCCAGTGAAATCCCCCCCTTTTTTCCTTTTTTCCCCCCTTGCTGTGCACCAAGCTTCTTTGCTATCGATAAGTATGACGCCGCAGTCCCCTTCAACAGGGTAGCTGGGTGTGACCTATAGGTCAGCTCCCCGTTTTCAGGGTCTTTTGACGAGGAAAAGGCTAATTGGAGGGGTTGCTGTGGTAGTGTTTAACACTCGCCCCAGTTCTATACCGACACCTTTTATTTAGGTGAGCGAGTCAGAGACTTCTGACATGTCCAATTTAGCAGTTCTCTGGTATCATAGCAATATTTTACTAGAAATAGTGCTAAAGAGGACACATTTCACTGGGCGACACGGCTTCCTCGCCCAGAAATAGATTTTTCCTACGTCAAAATCCCTTTATTGGCACCTTATAGCATAATGGTGCCATACATTGCTGATTTTATGGTACTAGACAAGCACCATAAGACCGGGTTGCCCTTAACAGAGTCCGCCGATAACCAGGGACTCCCTGTATATAACTGGGATTATCTAGCATCAAGATGAAAGAAGATCAAGTCCACTAGCATCTGATAATGATGCTCAGTGCAACATTACCCAGACCATTAAACAAAACCTTTGCCCACCTTTCTTAGTGCTAACGAGGGTGGCAACACGTAGTGTCTGCTGTGACCTCTGAAAAGCCTCTTTCAGTCTTTTGATAAACTATACACAAGGTACATGGACACTAGTTAATTGTGAGACCAGTGAAAATGGAGCCACTTCAGGAGTCTCCACCAAAGGGAAAAGACTTTGGGACTATTGACAACTACCTCCAGGTGCATGATAAACCACTCCTCAGTCCACACATTTATAGATAGTCATAGTGCAAGTAGTTGCAGTTTTGGTAATTCTTTTAATGTCTACTTCAGCGAGAATCCAACATATAAATTTTTATCATGTTCATTTAGTATTTGAATTAAAAATTTAAAATGCTGTGTAAGGGTATATTTTGGATCATAATTTTAAAGATTTCAATAGCACTTCTAGTTGCTGAAAATTGCAAATTTCTGATCAGATAGCATATAATTCTGCTATGAAAACAGCATTATGACTACAAATTGCATACCTTATATAAATATGAACCTATCAATGCATGTATATTACATAGTATTACATAGTGAACCTGCATGGCCTATATATGTTTTTTATGTAGTTCTGTGGTATATTTATAGTTTTTACATAAGTTTTTGTATCTAATGCATAATTCAGTGTGGAAGCAGTTCTAATATAAAAGGAAATTTTCTACAGTAGTACTATACATATCTGTTGACAGTCTTTTAGCTCCAATTTGGAAAAGTTGTATTTACTTAAGTAATACATACTACTTCAATTACTATCTGGATTGCCATTATCCAGAAACCAACATTGTAAAATCTGAACCAGGAATCAGGGCCTCAAAGTTATATCCATATAAAATTTTTTTGAAAAACCTCCCTCTGATGGTTGGCAATGCTGCACAGCCTAAAGAAAATGTTGGTAAAACGGCCTACACTCAGACTGGCTGAGAAAAGATTTTGGGTGGTGGGGAAGGCCTCAAGAAGTTTCCTTGTGGGGGGTGGTGGATGGTTGGGCGCCATCGGATAGGAGGGGCAGTAAGGATGTGTAGAGTAAGGTTGAGAAGGGGTTCTTTTGGAAGGTGGATGGAGCTGGGGAGCAGTTCTATGCCTGGGAGGGGGAGGGAATGCAGTGTTGAATGAGTAAAGGGTGCTTAGCAGACCTGATTTGATAGTTTATTTGCTTTTGTGTTTACATGTTTATGATAAAGTAATTCACATTTTATTAAAGGTATGTAAAATACACACACACACAGAAATAACCAAGGTGTTTATATCAATGTCTGAGTAGAGTAATGCACACAATCCTTCACTTTTCATTTATGTCTTATGCCACTGTATTCTTGTTTATATTCTTACTGTTTATTATTATTATTATATAAAGGATTAGTTTATCCAGACCTTTGATATCCAATCTGTTTGCCAGTCTTGATATATTAAAGGCTTAATAGAGGTTATCCAGTCTTGTTACTGGGGCACATGTCATTGTTGATGGAATAGTGCAAGCTTATCTGGCAGCTGTATCTGCTTTTTTGTTTCCTTCACTGCAACATTTTTATTAATAGTCCTAATAGATAAGTCGATGTATTTTTATTTGGATTTCTTGTACAAGGTGATTTGGAGACTTGTACATACTTGTTTATAGCATCAATAGCACTTTGGGAGTCGCTGAAAATTATGGTGGAAATTGCTCTCTTCTCAGATATTATGTCTATTTGTATGGCTGCGAGTTCCGCAGTGCATACTGATGATATTAGGGGGAAGACTTATTTCAACTAAATGATCTTTTGAGAATACTGAAGCTCCTACTCCTGGGATGTTTTTTTCATCCACCTGTACAGATCATAAGTTGATCCCCTTTTCTTCTGATGTGTTCTAATGCATGTTGGCAGTACATCTCTGCGCTTGCCATATTTCTTTTTAGAAGATATGATAGAGCAGTACATATTTTTACTCTTTTCAAAGTCCAAGGAGGTGGGAGTTCTATTGTTGGGTAGAAAGACATTTTTACTGTACTTTCTCATTTAAAAAAAAAATTTTTAGACCAAAAGATAAACACAATCATGTGTATAGGCTACAAGAGAGAGCGAGTGTAACTGAAGTATGTGTACATTGAATTTTAAGCACAGTAACAAACACACACATTCTTTACTTTATTTAGATTTTTGGCTACAGTACTCTCATTGATCAGTTTATTGTATTTTCTTATTTTTTATTTTTCAGACCAAAAGATAAACGCAACTGTGTGTGAAAGGTCTATACACATGAACATACTCATTCCATGGTGACTGAACTTGCTACAGCCTGTTTGGTTGTCTTGCTTACTTATAAAATTTACATTTTAAATATTTTTATGGTGTTTAGAGATGAAATAACACGTTATAAAATATTCTCTTGTGTACTGATATGTAATATGTAGTTCACACTTAGAGTTAACTAAACTTGCAAAGAAATATGTTACAGTAAATCATACACAACAGAAAAAAATGGTAACATGTACGCAGGCCCCTATTCCATAGCAGGGCTGAATTTGCTGCAGCCTGCTTGGTGTTGTCTTAACTACATATGAAATTCACCTTTTAAATATTTTTACAGTGATTAGATATGGAATATCAACAGTGATAAAATATTCTCTTGTATACTGTTATATTTTTAACAATCATACTTAAAGGCAACTAAACTTTTAACGAAATACTATGGTACAGTAAATCAAGCAAAGGCCCGCCCCCACAAAGTGCATCAAGTGATGGTATCTCCAAGTAAGGCCATCCCAATCTTAGAGCACTTTTTCAAATACATTTATCAAGAATAGGTACAGTTCAACCCCTTAAATCCGGGAATCTTGGAACCAGACCACTGCTGGACACAGAAAATCCAAGAATATAGAAGAATATTAAGTGTTTACCACTACAAATCAGTCCCAGCTTATCATGGCATCGGTTATTGCATTTCAGTTTTACGACACTCAGCTAATGACATTGTTAACAGATTTTCAGTGCTGGTAAACAGTTTATCAATGTTGACAGCAAGTTTATCAGCACTGGTAAGAGATTTTTAGCTCTGATTGGGACTACAGCATTGTAAATGCTATTTATTAACATAATTATTGTGATGTTCTGGAACCACTGTGTTACCTGGTGACTGCCTGTATGTTGTATTGACAATGTTCGATTTTTTTACTTGTCATTATCTAGACTTCAACATCATCTGACAGCCCCTTGGCTCTATTAATCCAGATACAGTGGAACCCCAGTTTTCGTATATTTTCCTTGGATTCGTACACTCGGAAATGCTCCTTCTGGGGCTCACCGCGTGACAGGGCCCATACTGAGCATCCAAACAAAGCATCCCATCTTCTTTCGTTATTATTTTACCTTTGATTCTCACTGAACGAACATCACCTCATGCGCAGTCTGCATTACCACACTTGTCATGTTTTCTGCTATTTTTGCTAGTGAAACTGGTTGCAAATGAAGAGAATAAAAGTGAAAAAGCACAAACATCACAACCCATGTATTGACACAGAGGTGAAGTTGATGCTTTGAAGTAGCACAGCAGAATGAGGAATCAAGAGGTGCAGGATCACCAGACATTTGAAAAGGGGAAGGGCCTCTTGATCTTGAGCAGTACAAGTTGGTGTGATGGATTCACTGCACAGATGCAAGGCTATAAACAATTAATGGGGTGGTAGTAGTCAACTACATTTATGGCACACTGAATCAGTCAGTTAGCCTTAGAAACTCAATATTCCTCCTCTGAAAAGAGATTACCATTCTCAAGTTCCTAGACGTTCTATACATATACTAAATATATACTTCCCCTTCAGGAATGTTTTAGAGCTGTGAATTTAATAGTACTACTGTACATGGTGTGTACAAACCATCTAGTAAGTATATGTATAGAACCTCTGCATTACTGAATTGCATACATTAATTATGTACTAGGGTTTATTTGTTTTCAGTAACAAAACACGGACTAAATAATTTGTAGTTCTGACAAAAAATGTGTAACTGGATATTATTGTATTATAATTCAGATGAACCCTATTCATATGGAACAAGCCCATACTGGTCACTGACTTTAAATTCAAGCTTCCAAAGAATATGGTGTTCATTCGAAAGAAGTAACAGAAGGCAATGGAAAATAGAGATAAGTTACTAGAAAAACTGATGAATTAATAATAAATCAATAAAAATTTAGGTAAATAATTAAAATACAAGGAGAATTGTACTTGGGTAGTAACTAATAGCATCTCCGCTTGAACTTCTGATCCAAATGTACGATATCCTCAGGGAGTCCGTTTCACAACAACAGTGTGAGAGGAATGAAGGACCTCTGGAACTAAGCAGTTTGATAGTGAGGCACGTTTACTGCATATGGGTGCTGCTGCTGTTCAACAAATCTGGCTGCTCTTGGCAAGAACAGGGAATCAGGGATCAATTGTGAATGAGAAAGATCTCTGTTAAAATATAACTTATGAAAACTGACAGAGGCCATCCATCATTGGTCGAATTCATAACTGCTAATGCATACTGGGAAATAAAGTAGACTCTTCTCGGGCTGGTTCTCAGGGATTAATCCTGAGAAGAAGGGGAAATAATATATATATATTATATATATATATATATATATATCTATATATATATATATATATATATATATATATATATATATATATATATATATATATATATAGTATATATATATATAAATAATATATATTATATATATCAATATATATTTATATATATTATATATATATATATATATATATATTATATATATACATATATATATATAATAAATATAATAATATATATGTTATATAAAAAATAATATATATATATAATATATATATATATATATATATATCTATATATATACATATAATTATATATTATATATATATTAATATATATATATATTATATTATTAATATATAATAAATTATATATTAATATATATATATATATATATATATATATATTATATATATATATATATATGATTATATCACTTTAGCACGTGATTCATTTATCACACATATCCACAGGTGAAAAATAAGAGACAGGGTGTAGGTCCTGACCGTTTCGGCTTTATTTTCAAGCCATTGACAATGGCTTGAAAATAAAGCCGAAACCGGTCAGGACCTACACCCTGTCTCTTATTTTTCACCGTGGATATGTGTTGTATATATATACTATATATATATATATATATATATATATTATATATATATATATATATCTATATATATATATATATATATATATATATAATATATAGATATATATATATATATATATATATACTATAATATATAAGGCCTTGTGAACAATACCTAATTTTTTTTGTGGCATTTGCTGAAACTTTCACCAGATGTTTCTCAAAAGTAAGAAGGGAGCCAAAAGTTACGCCTAGAATAGTTAAAGCTTCAGACTCATTTAGCAGAGCCCCATCCGACTGCAGGGAAGATGGGGTGGAAAATCTGTACGAGATCTGCTGATCAATAGTGTTTTCGTTTGACTGAAGTTCAGCCTCAAAATTCAGAAATAACTAAGACTGATAAAATTCCCTTAACTGATTTGTTTATGATTCGTCAAATATTCAGTCCAAAGTGCGGTAATTTCTAAGATGGGATAAAACTATTTCATCTTAGAATCAAATTATTTCAATAAGGCATTTTGTTTAAAAAAATTCCATAATCCAACAATAAATTAGATCTGTTTTAATGTTATTAGATTTGTTAGTATATAAGTTGGCTACTTATATAACTACTTTTGATCTGTCACAGTGGTTGCAGCTTGTGCTGCTTTATTAGTAGCATCTGGTGAATAGATCTAATAATAACAGCAATAATTAATAGCCATCTAATTTTCCTTCATGTCCACAGGGTTAGGGAACCAACATATTTTTCCAAATTTACACCACCTTCATATTAATTGTGAAATAACTAAATTTATTCTTCCAGAAAATGATTAAGTTACAAAATAACTTTGAATAGCTTCTATAAGATTTGTAGAAGCAATATAAAAATAAATTTATGGCGTGGAATATTCATAATAACCTTTAGTCCAGTAGTACATGAGCCACTCTGTGTTGTCGGTGTGGCTTCCCTTAGGTTTCCATTGTTTATAAGCTGTGGCGGGGATCAGAGACAGCACGCCACAGTCACTTGCTACAGACGCTTGTGTACTCGACACAGGTCATAAACAATGGAAATCTATGGGAAGCCACATCCCTGCCACACGCCGACACCACTCTGTGGTGCCACAGAGTGGCTCATGTACTCCTGTCCTAAGTGTTGAATGTACTACACAATGTTTTGCTGTGATAACAGCAGTATTGTTTGATGGAAATCTGGAAAATCAAGTCCCCTAGATCATCAGATATAAAAGACAATTTGCTAAAGCTGCTAGAAAACCAACCATGATATTGTACATTAAAACAGCATCATAAATGAGATGGAACCAGAAGAGTGACAAAGACAATACTGAATTCCAAGAAAATGTAAGAAGAAAATGGGATGCACTACAATGTGTGGAAAGTTACATTACTGAAGCAGGAAGTAAAACTATGGAAGGCGCTGGAGGAAAGGTCGAGAAAAAACTCAATGTGAATGTGAAAAAAATACCACATTAAAAATATTGACAAATATAAGAGAAATGATTAATAGTTACAATTTAGTTAAAAAATAGTTTACCCTGACCATTAAGCTGATCTCTTCCTCGGCTGGTGGTATGAAATTACCATAAATATTAAGAGACAAGTTCATATATTTAAAAGCTACTTTTCAGAATGAAAAACCATATACAAAAATCAGGAAAAGGGTATAACAGGCTTTAAAAGCATATATTAAAATGCTATGGCCAACAATTGCCAGTTTGGCTTCATGACAAAGAAATCAATAATAGTTATCTAGCAGTACTGAAGCAACTGGACAGAGATGTAGTGCACCATTTAAAACATCATCATGTTTCATCACACATTTTGGGACCTTGGGAAAGAATTTGACAAATCAATCCAAATTAAACGCTGTCTAGCCCTGGCATCCAATAATACTATATAACATAACACAATTACGAGTGAACATACTATCATTTATCTAAAGAGCCCGAGATGAAGAGATGAATCTTTTATCACCATATGTACTTTGTACCATAATAATGAAGGAAGGATGGTGTAGGGGAGAATGCAATTCATCAATTGCATAACTGTAATTTACATTAGGTAGGGAACTTTCAAACACCAAAATGTCTCCTCCTGCCTTTGTGACCTGATGGAATTTGAGAATATACAATAAAGATGGTAACAAGGAAATCATTTAAAGCTTTGGAGGAGTTTACTTGCAAGTAAGATTATTCTATTAATACACAAAGTATATTGAGTTTGAACAAAGACCCATCTCTCTCTAAATGGTGAAGACATGTAATTACTCAGACAATGAAGATTTTCAAGAGGCATGACAACAAAAAGCTGCAATTTATCTGAATGCCATTGTGATGAACGTAATACAAAAAGAAAGTGAATACTGTGATGTCCAGTGGGCAGGGGAAAAAAGAAGACAAGACTTCATGACATGTTCATGTTGTGAAATAAGAAGAGATGCAGAGAGTCAAAGGACACAGTAAATATGTTAGTAGCAACTCGTGGATTGGAAGCAATGCCAGAAAATCATAAGAGAAAGGGGACAGATGAAGATGCTTAACCATGGGAATTGAGGTTGACATGGCACAAGACTGCAAGAGTGGAAAGAACTTACAACATGACTAATCCCATAACAGAAAAAACCTAACATACAACACTGGAGGAGATAATGATGACAATGATGATGCAAACTTCATTAATATACACTACAAAATTATTCAATTTTATCACGGGTCAATTTCTACAAACTTGTTCTTAACTCATGGAAATACTTTTCAATATATACAATCTAAACCTAATATGATAAATGAAAATCTTGTAAAAAAAATTAATGCTGTTCATGATCATCTTCCTGTTTTTTGTCTGTCTGAGAACACTATCTTGTACTATTTGAACTGACCTTCCTTGCAGCAAAAATATTTTATGAAAATACAATTCCTCATAATAAACAATGATTCATCGCTATGATGTCATATGCCTAAAACATTAATTTCTGGGCTCAGTTCGTGTCGCTGCGCGAAATATCCTTTAATCCATTATTTCTAAGGTAAATGTACTAACACATACCAGAGAATAAATAAAATAAAGAAAAGGTCAGTACTACTGACTCGCTCACCCTCCAAGAGGGTGTCGGTATGAACACTATGGCGAGTGAGACCACTACCACGAACCACTTGCCAATAGAAATCTCCCACTACAAAACCCCCACTAGAGGGGAGCCGACCCACAGAGTGGGCAGCAACTACTACTACTCCATCCCATGCTGCCGACTGCTGCGCCTCTGGTGGCCATCCTTTTCAGTTAGCGCACCGCGTATACACGTGCCCTTTTTTGCTCTGTGTTTTTTGTGCCCCTATCTTGGATTTATTAGTCATGGAGCGTACAGCCATCGCAGCAGCTAAGTTAAGTAATCAGTTGTTATTGCTATTTGGTTTTTTCCGCCCTTGAGTCAGTATTTGCCGTTTTTTAGGTATAAATACGGGCTCTAGGTCGGAAGCATGGCAGCATGGTTCTGCCTTGTGGCGGGTTCGTTCTTGGTCTTCCATACCCAGAACCTTCCCTTATTTCATTACGCTCTATTATTAGTTATCTATTTTATGTTAGGGGTCCAGCCTACTGGGTTTATGTCATGCATGCATGTCTTCTTCACCTTGCGTAGGCATCTTCCATCCAGACCCTAGCCACAGCTCTTAGTATCGGCCCTGGCTAGCTTTGAGTGGTAGACTTTCTTTCGAGTTAGTCGTACACTCCTGGATTTTTTCTCCTACTGATTTATTTTCTTTCTTTACGTTAAGTGATTTTGATTATTTATGTTTTAGGTTAGCCTACGGCGTCTGGCATTTCACGTAGCCTAGGTTATGTATTATTGGTATCCACCACTATTGCTTCCGCTCTTCAGTTCGGTTGCTTCTCTATTAGCATCTCTCTGATTAGTTGGTTGCTTTATCCTAGGCTGTATTGTGTCATTGTATTACATGTTACCGCTCCGTGGTCACTACGTGATCACGGAGCAGCCAGGCGCCTGTCCAGTCACCTTTCCCTCCTCCCGCTCTTCCATAGGGCCGGGGGGGGAGGGTTGGTCTGTCCACGCTCGCATCCACATACCCGTGCCACCTGCCTCCCTCTCTCCCTAGGCGGCGAGGGAGTAGGGGGGGCTGGACAGACCCAGACTGGACTCGACCGCTCTCTGGCTTCACGGCACGCTCGGATGACTAAGGGGGGGGGACTGGCCTTCCCCCCCTCCGTCGTTACTCCGTCGCTCCGTTGCTAGCTCGAGTCTGTTTCGCCCTCTCGCCCTTTCCCAGCTTACTGGTGCTCTTTAATCTACCGGAGCTCCGGCATCCACATGGAAAGATGCTAGTTCACCCTGACGGGCGGACTGCAGGCGTACAGTTGGTCTTTACTAACCACCCCGTCGCGCTGATATCGCGACACGAACACCGCCGCGCACCGGACTTATTCCGGTACGTTCTATGGCTTTAGGTTTAAGTATTAGTATTTAATTTAAACTATAGTAAGTTTAATTTAAGCTACCTTAAGCCAAATCCCTCCGTTGCCTACTCACACCGGATCTCTCCGGGGTTTCTAGCCGATTTCAGGCGGTAAGGGAGGGGTTATGCCTAAAATTTTTTCGCGCTCCGGCATGCAGCGGAGTTTCTTTTAGCCTCTAGCCTGTAAGTGATATTTTTTAGGATGCTCATGTATCTTTTCACTTACAGACCACCAACTGTGAGCATCCGGGATGCAATGCCATGCTCCAGGACCCCTGTGGGCATGAAGTCTGCAGATCCCATGCTCCATGCGCGACTCCGCACGGGAACCTTCAAGTCTGGTTTCACGAGACCTGCACTATTTGCTACGATCTGGTGAGCCAGCTCTTAGACGACGGGGTAAGTATTCCCAACTCCGTTCGCTAATCCCTACAAGGTTATAGTCCTTAAGTTTAATTTTAATCTCTTATTTTAAACTTAAGCTTGTTTTATATGGGATCTTGCATCCTCTATAATTTTTTAGTTTAAACCTATTGCTTAATTTTGTTTTAATTTTAAGTTTAAACTTAAAGCTAACAAATACCCTCTCTTCCAGGCTCCCGCTGTTAGAGACACCGCCCTGGCAACCCTGCGGGCTTGGGTCGGCGGTTTTGGCAAGAACGCCGCCAAGGGACAGCACTACATCCTTGAGAAGAGGTTGGCGGTCCTGATCTTCCCCGGCGGCAAGTCGAACGGGTTACGTCGACCCGGCAGAGGCAGCCCGACTATAGCGGCGATTCAGCAGCAGCTCGCCGCTTCGTTGACTGAACCAGGCCAGGACATCTCGTCGGAAGTCGCGACACTGGATCTAAATATTGAACCAATGGTAGGTGTTGACGACCTGTTGGTCGAGGTAGGTACGTTGGACGCCCAAGGGCTTCCCTTGGGCGCCACTGGGTCTTCTACTCCTGCTAACTCTCCAGCTTCCTTCCAAGGCTTTACAGGAGCTGAGCTCCTTTATACTTCTCCTGATGCTTCCGTAAGACCTAAGGTCAAAGGACAGACGGTTGTGAAAACCCTAAGTAAGACGTCGTCGTCGTCTAAAAGACGTCGTCGGCGTCAACATCTCGCAAGTCTCCGGCTACAAACCCGGAGCAGAGAGGTCTAGAGCTCTGGGTCCGGCTCCAAATCCTCAAGGAGTAGATCTTCCAAGGAGAGATCACATACTCCGGCGGAGTCAGCCGTTTCTCTTCTCCCCTTGGTACCTGTTCAGAGTTACCCGACCACCTCCGCAGCAGCTCCGGCTTTGGATCCCAATGCTGGTCTGTTGCAACACATGGGGGATTTGGTCGGTTCTCTCAAAACAGTATGGAGCAGATGTTCTCCCGGTTGTCCGACAGGATTAACTCCCAGGATAACATCATCGCCGAACTGAGCCAGGCCCGCTAGCTACTCCCCACCCACCTTCGGCACAGGTATAGCTCAGCTTCCACCTCATGACTCTCTGCCTCCGTTCTCTATGAATAACCCCTGGAGGGTGGCGTCATACGCCCCCTTCCAGGACGGGCTTATTTCTATTCCGGAGTGTGGAACTCGAAGGATTGAGGACTTCGAGTTCTACCCCGGAGGATCTACAACCGCCGTTCATTGGCTACGCCAAACTCACTGCCGCTGCCATGACGCGAGATGACAAGGTCCCACCCTAAAGAGACAGTCCTCTATTCACGTGACCAGGCTCAAAGAGAATGGCTCAGGTGCTTAGAGGACATGGATTGTTCAAATACGAAGATTCAACCCTTTAAGAGTCCCTTCACCATTTTCACAATGGAAGAGGGAACTCCGCTTCCCTTCCTTACCAAGATCGCTACGGTCACTATCCCAGCGGCCCAAAAGGGGGAGTCGTTACCGCAGCTAAAGGAAGCGGACCCCACATCTCCTTTGCTTCCCTCAACCGGAGAATTGTGGGAAGACCTGCCCAACACTTTTTCGGCGGGCAAACTCAAACCAGACTGTGCTATGGATCAGTTTGGTGAGAAGCTGCCTAGACTTCCGGACAGCCTCATTCAGGCGGAGTTTGAGGCCAAGTCTAGGCTAGCCAGGTCTATTAACTCCATGGCCATGACAGAAGTGGCTACCATTGCTTACGGTTCCGAGCCACTATTCAAGCTTATCACCAAGTCACTGACTCAAACGGTACAGTGACATGTTTGAGTTCGCCACAGCCAGAACGAATTGTCGGAAGCATGTCCTCCAGGAAGCAACTATTCGGCATGAAACCGAATAAGTTGCTTTCATCAAACATCTGGGGAGCAGACCTCTTCCCCGATGCAATGGTAAAGGAGGTCCAGGCGGAAGCTACAAGGCTTAACCAAAGCCTTAAGGATCGTTGGGGTCTCACTGCAAAGAGACGCCAAGACCAAGCAGTGAGGGGTAAGGCTCAGAGGAAACCCAGACGTTTCCAGCCTTACCAAAAGAAACAGCAACGCTTCGCCCAGCCTGTTTCGGCTGTTCCGTTGGTGCAGGCGGCCCAACCCACTCTACCTCCAAGGCCCAATCACAGCCTATCTATGTGATTTCCCCCAGCCTCAACCTTCCACCTCTTACGCTGTCTCCCAGCCTTCAACCAAAGTGTTCGAAGGCCAGGCCTTTCAGCAGTATGACCGCTCGGGTAGGGGAGGCAGAGGTAAGCGATCCTTTCGTCAGAGAGGATCAGGAAGGTCCCTTAATAGAGGAAAACACTTCCGGGGAGGCCGCGGAGGTTACCAGCAACAATGAGAACTTCCAGGTAGGAGGGAGGCTGTTTCTCTTCCGCCACCGGTGGGGATTCAGCAAATGGGCACAAAGTATTGTGTCGAAAGGCCTGGGTTGGAGTTGGGTGGCGAATCCGCCCCCACCCACCCAGACCTTTCCTTCAACTTCCATCCAAAGAATTGACGGAGTATGCGGAGGACCTCCTTCAGAAAGGAGCAATAGCGAGAGTCAAGCAGATTAAAGTTTCAAGGGCGCTTGTTCAGCGTTCCAAAGAAAGGCTCACAAAAAAGAAGGGTAATCTTAGACTTGTCCCGTTTAAACTTGGCCATTCGCTGCGACAAGTTCAAGATGCTCACCATCTCGCAGGTGCGGACCTTACTTCCCCGTGGAGCCGTCACCACCTCTATCGATCTTACAGACGCATACTATCATATCCCTATTGCAAGACACTTTCGCCCTTATCTGGGCTTCAAGATAGGAGATCAAGCATTCTCCTTCAAGGTAGTTCCCTTCGGTCTGAACGTGGCACCCAGGGTGTTCACGAAGTTGGCGGAAGTGGTCGTCCAACAACTAAGATCGCAAGGGATCATGGTAGTAGCGTATCTCGACGATTGGTTAATTTGGGCTCCAACAGTCGAGGAATGTCGCAAAGCAACACTGAAAGTAATCCAGTTCCTGGAATATCTAGGGTTCAAGATAACAGGACCAAATCGAGACTCACTCCGGAGTCAAACTTTCAGTGGCTGGGCATTCAATGGAATCTATCCTCCCATACTCTGTCGATTCCATCAGCCAAGAGAAAAGAAATAGCGAAGTCAGTAAAGCAATTTCTAGGACACAAACTTGCTTCAAGGAGAACCCAGGAAAGGATTCTGGGTTCACTCCAGTTTGCATCAGTGACAAACATCTTGATGAAAGCCAAACTGAAAGACCTAACCAGAATCTGGCGCTCACGAGCAAATGTCAGGTCCAGGGACAAATTATCATCAGTCCCTCAGATTCTGCGGAATCGTCTACGCCCTTGGTCAAAAGTCAAGAACCTGTCAATATCAGTACCCCTTCAGTTTCCTCCTCCGGGGATTACCATCCACACGGACGCTTCATTAAGCGGCTGGGGAGGATATTCTCAGTTCAAGAAGGTTCAAGGAACCTGGTCACCCCAGTTCCGTCAGCTTCACATAAATGTACTGGAAGCAATGGCAGTGTTCTTGACTCTAAAAAGGTTACGTCCGCCAAAGAACTCCCACATAAAGCTAGTTTTAGACAGCACAGTGGTAGTCCTGTGTAAACAGGGGAGGCTCCAAGTCACGACATCTGAATCATGTCATGGTAGCCATCTTCTCCCTGGCGGACAAGTTCAGTTGGCACCTCTCCACCACCCATATAGCTGGAGTGAGAAACGTCATAGCAGATGCTCTATCCCGATCAGTTCCTCTGGAGTCGGAATGGTCACTGGACAACAGTTCGTTCCAATGGATCCTCCGAAGGGTTCCAGGTCTACAAGTGGATCTATTCGCATCCCAAGCGAACCACAAACTCCCATGTTATGTGGCCCCCAACCTGGACCCTCTGGCCTATGCCACGGACGCCCTGTCCCTAGGACTGGAACAACTGGGAGAAGATTTATTTATGTCATTTCCTCCAGTGAATCTTCTCCTGAAGGTACTGAACAAACTCAGGACGTTCAAGGGTCAAGTAGCTCTAGTAGCCCCAGACTGGCCGAAGAGCAATTGGTACCCTCTCATTCTGGAACTGGGTCTTCGTCCTCTTCGAATTCCCAATCCAGGCTCTCCCAGTCAGTACAAACGAAGACTGTGTTCGCTTCCTCAGGAATTCTCAAAACCCTAACTTTATGGACTTCATGAAGTTTGCGGCTAAAAGAGATGCGAATATTGATCCTCGAAATATTCTTTTCTTGGAATCTGATAAAGAGATTCAACTTTGAGACAGTATGATGCTGTTGCAGTCAAAAGTTAGCAACCTTCCTGAGAGAATCAGATATTAGAATCATGACAATCAATTCAGCTATATCCTTTTTTCAGATCTTTATTTGAAAAAGGCTTAGCAAAGCTAGCACTATTACGACAAACAAGTCAGCCTTGAAAAAGATTTTTCAACTCGGTTTCAGCATAGACTTGACAGACTCTTACTTCTCGTCTATTCCCAAGGCTTGTGCTAGACTTAGACCTTCAGTGAGGCCTACGTCAGTATCGTGGTTCTTAAATGATGTTCTAAAGCTGGCTTCAGAAACAGATAATACGACATGTTCATTTATAATGCTCTTAAGAAAAACTCTATTTTTATTAAGCTTGGCTTCAGGAGCTAGAATTTCAGAACTGTCGGCATTATCCAGAGATCCGAATCATGTTGAATTTCTTCCCACAGGGGAAGTTCTACTTTCTCCGGAACGTAGTTTTATAGCAAAGAATGAAGATCCTTTGATGAGGTGGGAACCGTGGAAGGTTGTACCCCTTCCACAAGATATTTCTCTTTGTCCAGTATCGACCTTACGAGCCTTTCTGTCCAGGACATCCTCATCCTCATCGGGTCCTCTCTTTAAGAGAGAAAAAGGTGGTACTTTATCTATTAAAGGCATCAGGCAACAGATCCTGTACTTTATTAAGCAAGCCAATCCTGATTCCTTCCCTAAAGCACATGATGTCAGGGCAGTTGCCACCTCAATTAACTATTTCCAACACATGAATTTCGATGATTTAAAAAAATATACTGGATGGAAATCACCGACAGTATTTAAGCGTCATTACTTAAAGTCCTTGGAAGCTCTGAAATTTTCAGCAGTTGCGGCGGGTAACATAGTTTCCCCCGACTCTGCTTAATCTTTAGTAGAAGATCCAGTTCTCCTTTCTACCTATCTCACCCAACAGTTTGTCTATACCTGCCATGTTCATCTACGTTTACCTTGAGTCTTAGCTGCTCTTATGATGGTATGTATGTGTGCCCCTTATTTTTTTGCTAGGGTCACTCACAATCGATTGTATATAATGATCTCTTTGATGTGATCCCCTTATTTTTATGCTAGGGTGACACATCTTATTTACAATGGTTACGGGTTTTGTATACTAAGTCATATACATTTCTTTATTATATTATTGTCGAAGTTTGTTCTATTCAATTTATTATTATAATTGCTTTAATTTCTTTGTACATATTAACTATACACAGATGTTAAGCTCAACATATATTCCATGTAAGCCCTGTATATATATGTTAAATTTAAGTTAATTTTAAGAAATATTATTAACCTTAAGTTAATTTTAAGTAATATTTCTATTCTGTATCATTGTGTATATGTATATCTATTAGCAATTATATTTCTTCATTTTATGTTATCTTTTATTGAGACCCTTTTTTGTCTGTTTTATTTTGTTCTTTACAATCTTGTGCTATTTCTCTGGTACGATTTTGCGCAGCGACACGAACTGAGCCCAGAAAAGGGATTTTGACGTAAGGAAAAATCTATTTCTGGGCGATTGGTTCGTGTCGCTGCGCGAAATATCCTTTAATCCATTATTTCTAAGGTAAATGTACTAACACATACCAGAGAATAAATAAAATAGAGAAAAGGTCAGTACTACTGACTCGCTCACCCTCCAAGAGGGTGTCGGTATGAACACTATGGCGAGTGAGACCACTACCACGAACCACTTGCCAATAGAAATCTCCCACTACAAAACCCCCACTAGAGGGGAGCCGACCCACAGAGTGGGCAGCAACTACTACTACTCCATCCCATTCTGCCGACTGCTGCGCCTCTGGTGGCCATCCTGAAGTTAGCAGACAATCTTGAGCGTTGGGATGGGCAGGGCGGGATTTCGCTGGCGACACGAACCAATCGCCCAGAAATAGATTTTTCCTTACGTCAAAATCCCTTAAATCATTAGCTCAAATTAAGAATACTTTATCTAGTTAAAGATTTACAGGAAAGAGAAGACAATAAGGCCATGAATTCTGTCAAGAGTAATTTGATTTTCAGATACTAAATGTAAGATATCCAGTACAAGTCTTCAACAAAAATGTGGAGCTACATAGGCTTTTACAGTAATCATGAGTTTGCAGGCAACTTTTACTGTAAAGAATTACGTATCTTCAAGAACCTCAACACTTATTTCAAGGTATGAAAGCACCTGGAACTGTAAAATTGGCACTTTAAAAATACTTGAAATTCAACTAATACTCATGTATGGTAGCAAATTTGACTCTGAGATGTTATGAAACAAGGATTCTAATTTTTTCTGATGTAGGAGACACTTCACAAACTACATACCATAAACTATTGCCCAAGACATGAAAAAGTTCATAAATATAAACTAACCACTTTCAAATCCTGGAATAAAAACTTTTCACAATATTTGATACCAATAATTTATTTATCTGCCTTGACCAGTACTCTGGAAATATAGTTTACCACAATGTGACCATTGTAAATCACTACTGAAATGGAATCAATAAGAATAATGTGTGTAACAGTATATATAAATTATATTTACATACGAGTTTTATATTATTTACAAAGCCAACATATTTATTTTAAAATGTTCTCTCATGCAGTACAGTAATCAAATCATACTTACTTAGTCCCAGACACTAAAAAATATACAAATTATTTCATTAGCACTGACATCAAGAATCAAAATAAATCATAACCTTCACTGGTAAGTAAACGGCAAGTATTTTCACCGAGGTGTTATGAAAATAAAAATATAAACTCATCAGCCAAAATATAAGGACTGACTTAGACTTACAGTATCCATCATTACATGGAGTTAGGTTTCTCATATTGGTCATAAATGCTTTATAATGAACTCTATTAAGGTTGGCAACTTATGACTACTATTTCTTTATACTTTACTAAAAGCAATCATGCTACTATAAAATACCACCTACATGGCAGTAAGATCAATAGGATTTATCTTTGGTTATCTTTGGCAGTGAAAACGAAACTGAGAGCCAAGCAGTTATATAAAGTAGACATTCACATTATCATGTGTGGTATCACAATACTTTTTTGCACATAAAATCTCCAGAAGTGTTGCATTGTAATTTGAATAAAGTGAAAAGAATAAACCTGCACATAACATACAAACAGACAGGTCATGCTACTGAGTCCATTCTTTAAATGCACAATGATAAAAAAACCATCAGACTTATTAGGAAATATCACTGATCAGCCGCCAGTTTCTTTCGGATGAATATACTGCTATTTGCTTGAAGGGGCAGAGTCTTCCTTTTGATTGGATTCAGATGAAGATGTAAAATGGACTGCCAAAATAACAGTCAAGATTAACAAGCAGCAAACAGCAATGAATATGCAGAGCAACTTTTTCTGCAACAGGAATGAGTACAAACAAGGTGAGCATTCATATAGGGTATATTGAAGGTTGTATACAGGGTGCAGCAAATAAAACCAAAATACGTAATAAATTAACATACTGCATATACCATACATATAGGGGATTCAAACTCAAATATTTCATGCTATTTTATATATTCAAAATTATTTCAAGCACCAACAATATCGTAAAAACTAATTCATGCAATATCTTAAAAATGAATTCATGCAAAGCAATATCTTCACATATTAAGACAGTTTGTAAAACTACTAAGGTTACTACCACAGTTAACAGTACATAGTAAGGAAAAAATCTAGATGAGAAAGAGCTGCAAGTGTCAAACTATGAAGGAAAAAAAGAAGCTTGTTAACTTCTGCTAAGTGCATCTTTAATAAATTCACATGCAAATGAGTTTTAGCGTGCAAAGAAATGGTGTACTAATAAAACAAAACACTGAAGCTATGGGTGGCCAAGCACCTTTTTAAATGTATTTACTTGCTAGAGCTAAAACAAAATGTACATACTGCTTTCTGGATGTTTTATAGCACATAAATTTAAAAAATTTCTATACAATGGAGAAAATTATCTAACTACACGATGAGTTAACTATGTGACCATCAACCATTCAAAAGGGAAAGCACAAGTTGCTGCCGAGCCAAGGCACATCCAAGATATACAATGGTACCCTTGATGAAGCGTATGCTTGTTGCTCCTCATGTTTTCACTAGAAGTACTTTTTAATGAACCTACAGTCGCTATCTTATCCATAAAATGATGGCTGAAAACATAAAATATCAAACTGAAACAGTAACTTTTCACCAATAAAAATGCGCTAATGTCCTTGAATTCAACCACTATGTATTAGTAGTCTGAACTGTACAACTGTCAAATTTCAAAACAGTCAAGTTATTTAAACACTCAAATACCACCATAAATAATTTTCAGTAACTACGTACTAGCTACTGGCAATAATACACTCAAACCTTACTGTACTGTTGTATGAGAAATTCATCTCAAATCCCTAATATCACCAAAATTTTGATTCAAAATGAGTGGAATAAAGCACTAATCAATTTACATATATTACATATAGTGCACATACATACAAATAAAACTGTTCAGAGAAATATTAATTACTTATCTATAGTTTAGTATTCAGCAAAAAACTAAAATGCTTCAAAATACTACACTACATAATCACCCCAATGACAGTACAGTAGTTAAGTTGCAAAAAAGCATTTTGCACTAACTACCTTTCAATTAAAAAAATATAGTACTGTATCACATATTAGCTATTTCAGCCATTCATACTACTAGTGAACAGAGCATGTAACAGCTATTGTTTCAAAATATGACAAATTTTCTAGGACAATTTGTATTTTTCAAAGCTACAAACCTGAGGTCTTAACAATAGGATAATTTTCTAGTGCCTAGCTGGATCTGGCTAAATCGTAGATGAAAAAGCAAGGAATCTTGTGAGACCTGGCAATGCGTGGATATATCAGGTGAAAACTGGTCAAAGACCACACGCCCACTACCATTGAATAAAATCATAGTTGTCATACTTCAGAATGGCCTGGAATACATTATCAATCAACAAAAAACATGACAATGAATAAGTAATCAATAATTTTGGTACAAAGTTTATTCAGAAACAGCATCAGGTTTGAGTGTATTTCATGTACTGAACTCTCTTTTGACATACAACATTCAATCATCCATAATTTTTGTACAACTATCAACTACATATGCAATTTCAAAAAATCCTGAAATACCCTAAAATTTTCTAAACACCACTGGACTCGTGAGGGTTAATACCCAAGATATTTACCGTTATGAAAAAATAAAATGACTGCCACTGAAAATCTAATTAAAGCTAAAAAACCACCCAAGAGGTTACATTTGGGCAGTCTGTTAGAAGCTGTTCTCAACACCTAAAAACCAACTTTTAGAAGAATTCACAAATTCAGATACTTCCAGTTACCAGTTTAATGTGACAACTCCAGAAAAGAAAAACAACTGAAATTCCAAAGAAAGAGAAGTCATTCAATGATGGTCTGATAACCATGCACAACTCACTGTGCACAAGACCTGGTACTTCTTGACATTCAAAATTGTGTCACTGCCTTTATGGGCCTAAATTCATGGCCTCATATAAATTAAAAATGAACAGCAACAATATACTAAAAATAGTTTCTTTATCCATGTAACAAGTGGGGATCTTCAGACACTAACATCACACACATTTACCTAGTTAGAAAACATACCAAGTCACAAAAATTCAAAATTTATATAAGAAAAAATGATGCAATAAGCAAAATATCTTTAAAATGAAAGCAACATGCATCTTCCTCATAAACTACAGCGCCAAACTGTATGAATTACAACAAATTTGAAAATATATTGGCTACAGAGGACACATACAGTAATTACCAATAACTTCTCTTTAGTACTAAGAAAATACCCTTCATTCACTGCAAAGAGGTAAGCATTCGCAACCTGGAATCTTCTGATAAATATATCAGTCTAGCATGATGTGCTAATATAGTACATACATACCATGAGCACACTGGAATAAAACTAAAATCTGCAATATTTCTTTGTGTATACACCTCTATTTGCCCTACACTCAAGATTATTTACCCAAATTGTTTCAGTTTTGCATAAAAAATCATAAATGATGCACAAAATCTCCTCAGTATTTCTTTCAGATAATATTCTCTCCATACGTTACGAACCAATGATATATATATATATATATATAATATATATATATATATTATATATATATTATATATATATATATTATATATATATATACTATATATACGTACATATATATATATATATACATATATATATATATATATACATATATATATATCATATATACATATATACATATATATATATATATATATATATATAAATATATATATATATATATATATATATATATATATATATATATATATATATATATATATATATATATATATATATATATATATATATATATATATATATCTCCACACAGTAGTACCTCAACATACGAAACGCTCAACTCGAGATACGAAAGCAAATACAAAGATTTTTGTGGCTCTACATACACAAATTTTTCAAGATACGAAAGGTTGGTGGTGTAAAGTTCGAGATTCGCCCGGACCACCGATAACAATTTTAAAACTCGCGCGCCGCCAACTGAGTAGACTCGCCACCATCCTCCCACTCTCCCATTGGTTCCTGATGCTAGTCACCACCTTAAGATCCTGGTCTCCTATTGGTCAGCATCTCTCTCATAATGCTCTACGTAGCGGCGTGCTTTTTCGGCCACTTCGCAGCATCATCAGTATCGTAAGCACGTGGAATTCGTTTGTTCTATATGATTTCGTTTATTACCGTAAATTCGTTAGTGATTTCATTGTAGTACTACTTTATTGTGTTGTGTGAGAACTTTACTTCATACGTATACGTACTACATAACTTGATTATGTACAGTATATACGTAGTCATGGGTCCCAAGAAAGTTGAAGTACGAAAGAAGAGGATGCTTTCTTTGGAGACAAAGATGGAGATAATTAAAAAGTATGAAGCTGGCATGCGATTGAGTGTGATCGCCAAGGAATACGGCCAAAATCCGTCGACAATGGGCACCATCCTTAAGCAGAAGGATGCCATCAAAGCAGCTACACCTTCCAAGAGTGTCACTATTTTGTCTAGCAAGAGGAGCCCAGTGCAAGATGAGATGAAAAGGCTGCTTCTTGTCTGGATAAAAGACAAAGAAATCGCTGGCGACATGATAACCGAGACGGCAATCTCCCAGAAGGCCAGCACTACAGTATTTTCGGCGATTTGATTGCCCAGGCCGAAGACGACAGAGGAGAAGGGACATCGACGCCAAACCCAGAGTTCAAGGCTTCTCATGGGCGGTTCAAAAAATTCTGTAAACGGACTGGCATCCATTCGGTGGTGTGGCATGGGGAGGCGGCCAGCTCGGACACGAAAGCGGCCGAAGCCTTTATTAAGACGTTCGACGAGATGACAATCAAGGAAGGCTACAGTTCTCAGCAAGTCTTCAACTGTGATGAGACTGGCCTTTTTAAGAAAAAAATGCCTCTTCGGACGTACATCACGCAGGAAGAGAAAAAGCTATCCAGGCATAAGCCTATGAAAGACAGGCTTACGCTCGCACTTTGTTCCAACACCAGTGGGGATTGCAAGGTGAAGCCCCTACTTGTCTATCAATCCGAGACTCCTAGAGCCTTCAAGGCCCACAATGTGCTTAAGGAGAAGCTTCCAGTGATGTGGAGGGCTAATGCGAAAGCCTGGGTAACATGACTTTTGTTCACGGAGTGGGTAAATCTGTGTTTTGCCCCGACTGTGAAGAAATTCTTGAAAGAGAAGTGCCTCCCTCTGAAATGTCTGCTGTTGTTGGACAATGACCCTGCTCACCCTCCTGGCCTCGAGGAAGATATCCTAGCGGAGTATTCATTTATCAAAGTTCTTTATCTTCCACCAAACACCACCCCTCTCCTCCAGCCCATGGACCAGCAAGTGATATCGAACTTCAAGAAGCTGTATACGAAACATCTTTTCAAGAGATGTTTCGACATCACCGATACCACAAACCTCACCTTGCGTGAATTTTGGAAGGAGCATTTTGATGTTTGATATGCATCCGACTCATCGACCAAGCTTGGCAGGAGGTTTCGAGGCGAACCTTTAATTCTTCGTGAAGGAAACTCTGGCCTGATGCCGTATCCGCCCAAGACTTCAAGGGATTCGACGTGGGCGAAGCTGGTGCTGCAGATTCAGGAACAGTTGATGATCCTGAAACTGTTTTGCAACCAGATCTTGATGACATCGTTGCACTCAGCAAGTCCATGGGGCTGATCGTCGACGAGGACGATATCAATGACCTTCTCAAGGAGCACCTAGAGGAGCTTACGATGGATGACCTGGAGTTGGAGGCCATGCAACATAACGTCGTTCAAGAAGAGTTCCTACCAGCGGCGAGGAGGAGAAGGACAACCCTATGACAACGGCAGAAATTAAGGATGTCTAGCTGCTTTTCATAAGGTGCAATCATTTGTAGAAAAGAGACACCCCGAATAGGCTTACACAAGTTGTATGCTTGCACAGTTCGATGACGTTTGCCCGAGTCATTTCAGGAGCATTGTCAAAAGCAGGCAGAAGCAATCTTCCTTGGATAGTTATTTTTTAAAGCGGCCTTTAGTAGGAGTAAGCAAAAAGGAAGATCATATCGATCCTACGAAAAAACAGTTGAAAGTGGTGACGAAATTGAAATTTTGTAAAAAAATCGTAAAGTATAAAAACTAAAAAAAAAAAAGTAAAAATAAAAAAACAAAAGAAAAAATGTAATTTTAAGTTTTTTGTAAAGTTAAGTGCTACAGTTTTGTTAATGTTTCGTAAAGTTTAGTTTATATTTCCTGACATTTTTTAATGTGTTTCGTAAAGTTAAGTGTACGTACTATAAGTTAAGTACCATTTGTCCTCCTCCTCTGTCGCCACTTTTGGAGATGGCCTCACTCGAAAGGTAAGGTTCCACATTTTACTACATATGTACGTACAGTATTTCTTATATACCATGTACACTAATACACTTTATTTACAGGCACGTACTACAATAAAAGTTATGTTAGGTATTGAATGGCCCAAATTGTTGTAGTATTTCATTGTTTATAGGTCAATTTAGCTTTATTATGAAATTCACTAGGGTGTTTTTGTAGGGCTTGGAATGGATTAGCCATTTTACATGTAAAATACAGTTCAAGATATGAAAAGCTCATGATACAAAAGCCGCCTTGGAACGGATTAATTTCGTATCTCGAGGTACCACTGTATATATATATATTATATATATATCTATATATATATATATATGTATACTATATATATATAGATATATATATATATATATATATCTATAAAATTAGCTTTATGGTAGTTTAAATGATGATACTTAAACTGTTTTATATCATAATTTGTGAACACTATTAAATAACATTTAATGTGTGGTATAAGCTGGTTTGCCTTCTTCACACTGATATAGTTAACTATGACCATAATTCTGACATAAATAACTGACATGAACCAAGGTGAATAAGTAAGTTTTAACTGAAGATTTTAAACTGATGAACCACCTTCATTGAATAAATAATTCCCTGCTCCATAGTCTAATATGCGAGATGGATATTTTAAAACCATTAGCTCTGTAATGAAAAGCACAAATTCTTTATGTTTTCTCTGTCTTTTCTAGACAAATGATTAATGCAATTACCCTAATACATAGCAAAACTTTGGTCATGTATAAACAATACTATAGACACTTCCAATCACATACTAAACTTAAGGAATGGATTAAACCTATGCCCTGAAGATCTCCACTGCGTGACGATAAATCTCTATTAAGTGGCCATAAAAATCTGGATATATATATATGTATATGCCATAAAAATCACAAGCACAGTAGTATATCTACATAGAAAAAACATGGACTTCATCTTTTAAAACTACATGGGAATGGTAAAAAATATTAAGTATTTAGCAATATCCTGTCCACATTATGTACAAAAAATGACTTATAATGTGAAATATTAGGGAATTTCCCAAAGGGCAGTATAAATACAACATGACATTTACACTTTATAACAGAACTTCCAGGTTAACTCCTACACCAAAACATAACATACAGTTCTGCAAGTGTAGAAATATAATGTCATATTTATATTTACTAGAGGGGAAGAATTTATATGAAAAGTAAAAGGAAAATACATCTAAGAAATGGAATATAAAAATCACTGACACACTTTGAGCATCAAATCACAACTAGTAATAAACATGCAAATAATGTGAATATAAAAGAAAATAACATTCCCGTCCACATCGTTTGTCAAAGCAATCGGTTCAATATGACCAAGCACCAATTACAAAAAATTAATAAAAAACAAACGAGATGGTTGACACCAATATTGTAACCATTCTACGTAAAACATGGCTGCCGACAGTATTTAGGATGTCACTAGCTATGTATTCTTAGAATGACCCTACATTATCTGAGTCAAGAGAATTAACCCAGTTATTAGGCACAGCCTAAATGAGAGGAAAATAAAAGTTCACACGGACTAGATATGATGTCTAGTTTCATTCACACCAAACTCATCCAGTCTACAGACTGTATACTATATCAAAAAAATTGGCACAAAGTTTAAAATCCAACAAAATAATAAAAATAATAATAATAATAATAATAATAATAATAATAATAATAATAATAATAATAATAATAATAATAACAATAATAATAATAATAATAATAACAATAATAAAAACTAAAAATAGCCAAAGTAATAAAATTTTTTAAAACATATTATGAAATTAATAATATATAAGTTAATTTAATTCAGGCAAACATGCCAAAACAAATGAGAAAAGCAACAGGAACTGTTGATATACCTAACAAGTTGTAATAATACAAAGGATCAGAATGGCATGAATTCAACCAAACATTACATTTGGCACAATTTTACAATATATATGTAGGAACTAATTTCATTTTTCATTTACCTACAATAAACAATTTTAAAATAATTCTGTAGATAAACATTGGTTCTTTGTTAACAAAAAGTCAAATAAAATAAATAAAAAGAAAATGACTACTGATAATAAAATACTGCAATACTAGCCAGGAAAAGGCTCCTACAACACTATACATTCCACCTACCATAAGGGAAACCTTATTTGAAGGATGGAAGGTACCATTTTGGAGAACTGTAAAACTGTTAGTGGAAAAGAAAAGATCCAATGCAGCTTGTTGACAGAAATAAGAACACAAAGTCTTCACTCTAAGCTTTAAGACTGATGTATACACTAAAGTACTGTCCTGGAGTGCCAGAATACATGCTATAAATGTCACAAGTAACCAGGACATCTACAGAGGGTTGACTTGAATTGAAAATGAGAGAACCACATAAATCTGTACAGTACATAGCATTCTTAAAAAAAAATAAACTAGATTTTGAGGTTTGATGCTTGTAATACTCTTATTTATTTTTTATAAATAATCCACATAACTGCTGAAACATTATCAAATTAAAATGTGTGGCTGATATTACAACACAATTATTCATAAATCAGACATTCTGAAATCATAACAAAGCTATGTTTAATTAAAATTCATGCACTGCACTTGAACAGATGAGCCTTTTGTCGTCTGTCTGTGCAGTACATACATTTGAAGTTTACTTCTGTAGCCAAAACGTTTCATTAACTTCACATAAATATTCTCAAAAGCCATTACGGTATACTCTTTTTCCTTCATGAAATAATACAAATTAGCTACTTATATGAGTCATGAAATAGTTTACAATCTGTGACTGTTAAAGATAAAAACTGATCAGATAAATTACAGTACAATATAAAAAAAATTAAGATGCTCTCATTTCCAACTTGTGGTTATGTTACAATAATAGCTACAATATTGCAAACAATGGTCCAAAATGTGCCACTTCCAACAAACAAAAGATGGTCCCCTTTAATAAAAAATAAAATAAAATAAAAACACAACCCTGGAATACAGCCCAACTGGCCAGTGCTACCTGGGTGTCTATTTCTTCTCTAGCATCCACTAAACCTCTAAATTTTCTATTATGATAGAAATACTATCAAAATAATAGCAAGAACTATTATTAAAACTACAACACATATGATGATCAAAATTTTCTTCTGTGGAGAGAGAAAAGAAAATAGGAATTACAAAACAAATTACAGGCATGGTGCACAATTTACTCTATGAACTATTAAAAAAATCAAAACTACTGATGTACAAGAGCTATTCTGGCAAAAGTATAACATTGGCAAAAATATATTTCAAAACTGATCACTAATTATATCAAGATTTTGAAATTAAACATAATATAAAAGCACTGTATGTACTGTAGTACTTATATATACACATGAAGGAAAATAGAAAAAATCAAATAAAACCCAATCCAACCTTCAAGTACTGTCTGCCAAAATGTTTCAAGCTTTCAAAAAAAAGTTACTGATCAAATCAGCCAACAAACCAATGACAATGGACAATATGAACGCAATGGACATTTAACTGCCACTGAACTCTTCTGGAAAATGGAAAGGTCTCTGATAAAATCTTAAGAGAGCAACCACCAACTTGAAATAATAAGAATACAGTCAAGTTGTAAGCACTAACATTTCTGCAATGAAAATGTGGCTTTGAAAGATAATGACCTCAAATTCTATGCCGAATACCTTGTTCTATTACTCATGTATCGAAAATGCGGATTACTAAATATTGTAGTACGTACACACTTTTCATTGAACATTATTAAATATTGTACACACTTTTCACTGCACTGTGCCACCTTCAAAAACTACCTGTGACTGAAGTTAATAATATGTACTATATAAAAAAGAGAATTTGACATCTTCCATAACATCAAAATATATCAATCAGTACATTTTTACCATTCCAAATTTTAAAGAACTTTCCTGAAATATCTTCATTACAGAGAAGGTAATAATGCATACACAAAGAAACGAGTTTCCCTGTCATGAAAATCCACTCCTGTTTGAAAGAGGCAAGCACAGTACCTACACACACACTTGATAGCAACTTTTCTAACTGAAAGATAATTTAGAATTGTGTATACTGTATGTTTCCTTTAAAAAATCAGTACAACCTCAGGACAAAATTTCCAGACACTAAAAACTGTAGTGCAGTAATGATTCCTTCAGCAAATTTTTCCCATTTCTGTAGTTCCAAGCATTCTACTTTTGTTATGATGTACGATAATAATAAATTCATATTTAATTGGTTTGAATATCGGATAATATTTCTGCAGTGTTATGTTGCCCTTCCCCAAGGGACACATACCAGATCACTGAATTACGTAATTTATTTAGCTCTTACAGGGTTGGCCACAAGGATTTGCCATTATAGTTTCAGATGTTATTCAATTACAACTATGTAATTAAAAGTCTTATAATTGAGCTAATTGAAAATGGAGAATCTATTATGAAGAATTTATATTTCCTTCCAAAAATTTAATCTTTATAATAAAATAAAGTTTTGTATACTACAGTACTTACCAAATAATTACACTGCTAAAAGTTCCTAACTATGGTAGTCTGAAACTTCAAAACTTTGCGGTACCACTAATTAACTACTATGTACGTAAGTGTAGGTAACCAGCCCCACCCACTTTCAGGGTACAGGGAGGAGCAACTAAGCAGAGAGCTTCAATTTGTTTGTGTCCTTCATGTCTAAGTGAGGGAAGGAGTGAGGGCTCTGATCATGAAATTACTTGGTAAGTATACATATACAAAACTTTTATTTTAATATTAAAGTGTAATTTTTGTATAACAAACTTACCAAGTAATTACGTGGCTGATTCCACAATGAGAGGAGGTGGGATCTATGGATATATTCTACGTATTCCAAAATGAGACAATGATTTTGAACTAGAACAGTTGCCAGCATTGAGACAAAGCTTGTTGTTTCCTTACCTGGCAAGGGAGCAATAGCAGAAAAATACTACCACTGGTCAATTGCTCCTCTTGACCTGTAGTGAGCGTCGTTGCATAGCCCAGAGTCATTCCTACATAAGTGCGAACTTTGTAGCCAGGGAAGTACTCCCATGGCTAGCAAAGTAAAAAGTGATCCCCTTCCCCAGCTCACCAAAACATTTAACTGTGGCCAAAGCTGCTAGAAAAGGGTTTTCTTGGTAAGGTTTCTCAGAGGCAGTCTGAAGCTGTTCATCGAAGGGACCTGTGAACCATTTCAAAACAACATCCAAATTTCAGGGGACAGAGTTAGGTTTCTTTTACAGAGTTAGGTTTCTTTTGCTTGACAGTGTTGAAAGGCTTGAGGAGATCATTTAGGTCCTGATTAGAGGACAAGTCTAGACCTTGGTGCTTAAAGACAGCACTGAGCATTGATCCGTATCCCTTAATAGTGGATGTAGCAAGTTGCCTTGAGGCCCTCTGACAAAGCAGAAAATCTGGTACGTATTTGACCTATGGATGTCTCAGAAGATGGGATGTTATGGCAGCTGCACCATCATCTGAAAACCATCCATTTGAACTGATAAGAGGTTACTAGAAGGTAGTGACCTGCATCCAACAATTTTGAAAAACCCTTCGCCCTGACGAAGTGCTTGGCAGTCTGAAACCTGTCAGGGCCAGAGCAGACAACCCCTGCTGGAACCTGCAGCAGAGGGGCTGTTTGAGCAGTGATGGTTTTTGTGGTAGGAGCTTCTGGAAGTCCACATAAGAGAATTATGAGATCTGGGAACCATTCTTTCTTTGGCCAAAATGGTGCCACTAGGGTCATGGAAATGTTTTGATGACGTCAACTTGTTGATCACCTCCCTGACCACATCAAAGGAAGGGAAGGCATGTACTTCCAGACCTGTCCAATCCAAAAGCATAGCGTCCGTCAACCATGTGAGAGGATACGGGACATGGAAGCATAAGAGAAGAAGACAGTGATTCTTCGAAGTTGTAAACATATCTACTGAGGGTGTGCCCCCAGCCTCCATAAGTAATCTTAGTTTAACCATACCACTGAGCTGATTAATGGCTCTCTTAGGGCTAGCCAAAGGATTAGATATTTTTATGTGGCTAGGAACCAATTGGTTATCTAGCAGCTCATTGTGGATCTGAAACACATTACACGAATATCATGAAATGAATTTCTAATCACCAGAAATAAACCACTCGTCCAACGAAGAACTTCCCTCCCCCAGCCTCCATAGATCCTTGCAGACTAGAGGGTCAAGGATCCATTTGAGGTGACTCAGTCCATCTGCCAAAACATTTAGTCTCCTGTGAATTAAGCAAGTCATAAGCGATACCTGGTTTAGTTCTGCCCATAAAAGGAACTCTCACAGTCTCATAGAGAGAGAATGAGTGGGTGCCCTGTTCCTGAATGTAGGAAAGAACTGTCGCATTGTCAGTGTGGACAACTGTTGTCTTGCAGGGCACAAGGGTAGAGAAGGCCTGTAGCCCCAGATGAATGGCCTTCAGTTCCTTCAAGTTGATGTGGGTTTTCCTTAGCTCTGACACTTCTTGTTTCCCGACTAGAACTCCCCAACCCAGATCTGAGGCATCAGAGTAAAAGTCTAGGTTGGGTTTCAACGGTAGAAGGGATTTCCCTTCTTAAAGCCTTGTTTCCTACAACCATCAATGAATGTCCTGTTTAATCTCCTCCATAATCGTGAAGATGAAGGAGTCTAGTTGGGACTTCTTGCTCCAGTTTGCCATTAGAAAAAAATTCTAACGGTCTCATGCACAATCTGCCCAATCTCACGAATTGTTCTATAGAGGCCAGGATTCCTAAAAGACTCATCCATTGTACGGCTGAACAAGACTGGAAAAAAATTTATGGGCTGTCTGAAGGCAACACTTTAGGGAGACAGAGAAGCCTGAAAAGCTTGAGAGTCTAGAATCATTCCTAAATATGGAATCTTCTCTGTAGGAGTCTTTTGAGATTTCTTGTCATTGATTAAAATCCCTAATATCCTTGTCAGGTGAAGCATCATTTTTAAACCCTTCATGCATTTTTCCTTCAATGGAGATTGGACAAGCCAATCGTCCATGTAGAGGCATAAATTTATGCCCAGAAGATGAAGCCATTATCCCTGTGGGACAAGAATCCAAGTAAATACCTGTGGGTTGTAGACAGACCAACGAATAGGGCATGATACTGGAACACTTTGCCCTGAAAGACGAATCTCAAAAAGGGATTTTGACGGAAAAATTATTTCTGGGCGAGGAAATAGGTTCCTTCAGCACTATTTCTAAGGTAAGATATTGCTAAAATACCAGACAACTGCTAAATTGGACCTGCCAGAATATTCCAGCTCGCTCACCTTCATTAAAAAGGTGTCGGTATAGTTCTGGGGCGAGTGAAACTCACTACCACGGCACCCTCTCCATTTAGCCTCTCCTACATCAAAACCCCCAAGAAAAGGGTGAAAGCAAGCACTGGATATGTCCAGGGATACCATCCAGTCCCCCTGGTGAAGAGACGACATACGGAGTGATTTGTTTCCATATGAAACTTTGTCTTTAGACTAAAACGATTGAGGGTACTGACATCCAGTACCGGTCTCCAGCTCCCTTCAGACTTGGGGACCATGAAGTCGGTTGTAAAACCCTTCAGACTTGGTATTCTTGACAATCACCACTGCTCTCTTACAAAAAAGGGATTCTATCGAGTCTGCCAAGTACGCTTGCAAAACTATAGGCAGCCTCTCTCTGAAAGGAATGGAGTAATCTTCTCTCAGTACCTCTATTACCACGGTTCCGCACCTCTGCAGCTCCATTCCTCCTAAAAGTGGCTCAGTTTGGCCCGAAGGACAAAGTACTTGGTTCCTGGTTGCTTGCTTAAAGAGGTTCTCTTGGATGGTCTTGAGGCTAGGTGTAAATTCGTTCGAGGTCTGGCTAGAGTCTAGTCTCTGTCTCCCTCTACAAAAGGGCTGAAATTTATGCTAAGCTCCACCTAATTAAAATGCTTCCAGTATCTTTCAAAACAATGTTCATTGCAGTAGCCAAAACACTTAACCCTCTAGTGATCTGTTGACACGTAGCACGTCAATAAATTTTCTTCCGTAAGTGTACAGATGATGTGCCGGGTGCGTCATATGCAAGTTATTTTTTTTTGGGAGGAGGGGGGAGCATCAATCATAGAAAACGTAATTGATGCCATTGGGTCGACAGATGATGACTCTCAAAGAAAACGCAAACCCAACGCTACTAGCTTACTTAACTACAATACGAACTGTCAACATATGTGGGTTGGCAAATCTGAAAATTGCACTCCATAAAAATTAGCATTTTTTAATAAATTACAGCTCATTAGCAAACACATTTAAAGCAAAATTATTGCTTCCATGTGAAAGATCAAACATTTCTAAACAATTTAGGTATAAAACAAACTCCCCAAACCTATTAGTATATTTTTCATGATTATCTCCAAAAAAAATCTACGATTTTTCTTTAAAATTTCACATTCATCACATCATTTTTATTATTTCTAAGCCTCATAACGATGTTCTGATTGGTTTAGGAAATAATTCAATCATTTTGACGACATAACACTAACCAGAAGCATATATCAGTTATAGTTTGGACGTACCAAATTTTACTAAAAAAACTTTTCCATGCGCATTCTTTTCGGCCGGGGGAAAAGTTGTGTAATTTACACCCTGATATTTTTGGCCTGTGCGCAAGAGGGATAATTCACCATACTAAGAGCACTATGACTTTCTGGAGTGTCACATTATGGCTTGAAAGGAAGCATTGGTGGGCTCCAACATTTTGCTCCCCAATGTAACCTTCCTATTGCTTTCTTCTTCTATCTATGAGCCCAACAACAGAACTGCAAAATATATACTGTTATTGAAAAAGGGGAATCTAGGAAACACCATCCTTGAGAGTTTCCTCTTCCTTAGCCTAAGAAAGCTTGGTGTGAATCTGAGCTATACAAGCCTACAGTATCTAATAAAGGACCCCCTCCGACAACAGAAGAAAAGACAATAGCATCTGCACCCCTTTCAAAGGAAATGTGACACTCCTACCAGAGGAGAGAAAAATAAACTTCTGGACTGTGTACAGCAGGAAAAGGAAGAGGTGTAGCCCCATAGGGCTTGTAGAGTTGGAGTTGTCTTCTACCATATAACATGCAGTGGAAGTTCTCCTCTGGGGGGGAAAGTATAATTCACAATGAGATAGGGTAATGGTCTCATCCTTCCCCTCCTTTATAGTTTTTTCTAAAATCCAGAATCCCCTTTAAAAGGGGATCATAAGAGAAAGATGGCAGTATTTGCCACCACTCTTCAGTGTCCCCAAGAAGCATTTTTCTGAACAAAGGGTGATCCTTGGCCTGTCAAATTCAAACAAACATTTTTTGCATAAATTTATGTATATAATATACCTATTTTACTGGAGCTCAGGAATGAGAATTTTAAATGGCAGCCTACCTAGACAATTAGCTAATTTGAGGAGCCACCAGAGAAGTCTGATGACAAAATCTGAGAATGGTAGTTGACAGACTCCAATCAAAAGATTTCTTAATAGAAACAAGTCCCACCTTACATCCAGCAGACTTTTTGTTAGGCTGGGACTCTGTTGGGCTACTCTTTGTGGCCATCTGTTTCTTCCTAAAGCACTTGAACCAGAATAAGGAAGGAGTTTGTAGATTCCTTGCACAGCCCAGTTTTTCCAGATGATAACTGGAACAAGGTCTACGTCTGTTACAGTTTGGGTCCATGATAGACCTAATCCTGAGATTGTGACTGTAGGATTTAAGTCTGGCTTTCACATGAGTGATAATACATATGGATGCCTCCTTGACAGGTTGGGGAGGCCATTGGGAGGATTATCAGTTAGAAGGAGGAGTGGTGATCATGCCAAGATATTGCTGGGGGAGGTGCAATGATCCCACATCCAGACCCAACATATTTTGGTAAACCACCTTCAAACCACAAAGAATAATACATACAAGCAGTTTTATGGCTTTCTGGTACTTGTCTAGTGGCATAAAATCAGCAAGTTATGGTGTCAAAAAGGGCTGAGTTCCAGTATCGGTGTTATTAGGCACCAATAATAAAGATATGATGCCATAACATACACCTAACAGAGGCTCCATAAGGTGCTTAATCCCATGTAATGACACAGAAGAAAGGAATACTATCATTGAATCTTGTTTCATCAAGTCAAATAATGAAAATGTTTAAAATTTAAGTCTTGGTTTATCTAAACTCATTGCCTTCATAATGAAAAAAGTTGTAGATATATATAAGCAACAAAATTAATATACGTATTCAGTTTTTACATGTTTTGGACTGTACGGATACTTGTAGTTTCGGTTAGTGTTAAATCTATGTTTAAGTTTGTGACCGTGTGATATGCGATAATCCTGGATTATCTCTTTGATTTTTACCCTTTTGACAATTAACCATCTGGTATTCTTGATCTTTTTGTTTACCTGATAAGTCTCTTTCCAGCTTCATTTCATTTGTTCCTTGACACTGTCTTAGTAAAGAAAAAGTGCTTGGATTTCTGCCTATCATTTTCCTGTATCGGCTATTTTAGTTCTTACCTATTATATATATATATATATATATATATATATTATATATATATAATATATATATATATATCTAATATATATATATATATATATATATATATATAATATATATATAATGTATATACAGTGGACCCCCCGTATTCGCGTTCTCGGATTCGCGGACTCACACATTCGCGGATTTCTCTCGGGAACGTTCCCCTGCATAATTCGCAGAAAATTCGTGCATTTTGCGGTATTTTTCTATGAGAAATATCCACAAATTCCTGGTTTTTGTTATCAATTTCATCATAAAATGCACTTTTTGTAATAAAACTATTAAAAAAACCAAGTATGAAAATTTTTAGTGGTTTTTCTTAAGTTTTAACTAACAAAATAGGCTGTTTTTAGCCTTTATATAGGGGTTCCAAACATTTGCGGATTCTAACTATTCGCGGGGGGGTCTGGTACGCATCCCCCGTGAATACAGGGGGACCACTGTATACATATATATATATATATATATATACTATATAGTATTTATATTAAATGTATATAGATCTATCTATCTATCTATATATAAGTATATACTACTTATAAAATTTAAATTCACATAATTGTCAGAATGTTGTATTCTTAAATGTGTTAATCATTTTTGCTGCCATATTTTGACAACTCCCTTTCTAATTCAAATATACTTGAATTTTGTTTAATCAAGTAATAACTCCAGCCACATCAAGCACTCTTCTCCAACCAATCTCTCTATCCCAAGTTTACTATGTTTAAGTCATTCATGCATTCTTCAACAGAATATTTATATGGGCAAATTACCATTACAGTAACAGTTACTTTATTCTTGCTTCCAGGCACATACAGCTATGAAAATAATTTGGTTGACTTAAGATGGTCCACAAATGAAAGAACCTATGCAAAACATGTAATAATCCTTTCCTATTACGACTTTGTACTGCTTCCAAACATTATTTACAATGCAGGGCTGCGCACCAATTTTCTTCCTCTATGTTATAAGTGTATAAGTATTGAATTCATAAGACAATACAGCAAGCTAGGCAAAATATCACTTCTCTCATCACATTTTCCAAATTCTAGTAGTAACAAATTAGCAAGAAAGGATTAAAGTCTGTATTTATTAAGAGTTAAAAGTTTGCTTTTCAACTAATGTTTTAATCAGTACCCTATATAGTAAAAAAATCAACATATTTTTCATGTTTTATGTTACTGAACCACATAAGTTGTATTATAGCTTTCTAATCAGTAACTAAATTTTTGAAAAGAAACATTTTCCATGTATACAACTAATTTACCTACTGTACTGTTTGAAAACCTACAAACTATTGAAAAAAAAGCACAGCAGTATACTAGAGTAAAGGCTGATGCTATAGAGATACAAAAGCTAATAATGGAATATATCTGATTTGACAACTGCAGTTCATACTTTCCTGAAAACACCTTTCAGCATTCTAAAAAAAATAAGGGCTACAATGCTATGAAACGAAACAAAAAGCGAAAAAAAACATAAAAGAAAGAAGAAGAAAAAAAAAAAAGAGATGTGTCCTGTTCATCAATGCCTAAATGTTAGGATAATAAATTAGTTTTTTCTTCATTCAAATGTTTTCATCTGTGCCAAGATCAGTCTGAAATTGTCAGCTAACACTTATCACTGGCAATCCATAATTATAGTAAAATACTGGACAGTCTAGGTTACAAGAAGCCTAAAATATTATCTGCTGATCTAGTCACACTAAGAAACTAAGGAGATGCCCTAATAATAATTAAAAAAAACATACACTATTAAGATAGATTGACAACACCAATTCTTAACACACCCAAAAGAAAGAACGCAGAAAAGATGGTTAAAAGCGCTTACAACCACCAAGCAACCCAGCCTTAAGAGCTGTCCACACCCATGTAATAGTATATTTAATAAGTTGGGTTACTTACCCGTCGCGCTTTGCTTTGGTATCTGATGGCTTTCTTTGTGTCCTGTTTGGCAGTATCCACATAGTCCTGTGCTTCCTGTACGTGATTCTCAATCCTATTCATCAGTTCACCCTGTTGTTGTGGCCAGGGATTGTGGAGGGATTGGGTTTGCAGGAGTTAGGATAATGTAGGATGCAGGATAGGTTGAAGGATTTCAGGATGTGAATGATGAACACATGGATTCAAGACAACAGAGATAGGCAGGATAGAAAGAAATGAGTGGGGGTTAGGAATAAAAGGCCAGGTTTGAGGAAAGTTAGTGGTAGTAAAAATTTGAAAACCAAAGAAACCCAAGACATATGAAGAGGACTTTACAAAATGTTCATCACAATGGACAGTTGTTAATTGCAGGAGTAAGGAAATAGGTATGATGATGGTTACAAGTATTAAACAGTCAAAAAAAGAAAAAGGGTCACACAATGGCAGTGAGAGAGGAGAGGAGCGGATAAATAGTGTTTTATCACCAATACAAACCAGGGAAAACATAAGGAAGGAAATACCAAATAAATGGTTTTGTTGGAGGCATCAAGAGGGATTATAGGGGAAGGCAGCAGTCAAGTGTTTGGAAGCCAGTAATACCCAAGTAAACAGACATAATAATAACAAGCACCGGGAGACAGTCATCACACATTGTATATGTTTCAGAGGTAAAGACCAATTAATAGGTTTGTTTGTTAAGGGTGTTTGATTTTAAACAGTTGCAAGTAAACATGAGAAAGGAAAAAAGAGTTGCAGAATGTTAATAATAATAAGGCATTTTTAACAGAGAACATAATCACAATTGATTAATCATAAAAATCATTATGCACAATTAACACAGGGTTGTAAGTAACCAGAGCATAATGAAGTATCAATCAAGTGGTCATGCAAGATGCAGAGTGCAGTGAACATGCAATACATCAAGTGAGAGCAGAACATATAAAAAGACATGTGCACAAGCAATTCATTACAGAGGCAAGAAACAGTATTAGAGAGATCCCAAAGATACAGAATCATATTGCAAAAGGAAATCATGCAAAGAGGAAACATGCAGATTATCAGTAAGAAATATTGCATGAGGGGTAATAAGGATGGGTCAAATATATATGGAGGAAATAAGGGTGAAAAAAGAGAAAGAAAAAATACATTAGCATCTAGCTGCAATGATAATATAAAAGTGAAAAACTGGCAATTACTCACCTTACGTGCTTTGCTTTGATACTTAAGTGCCTTTTTAGTGTCCTCCATAGCTTTGCCGACATATTCGACGGACTGATCTACGTGATATTCAATCCTATCAATCATCTCCCCCTAGTGGTTGGTAGTTGATCGATCAATCGTGGGTTGGTGAGGGAAGCAGGCAGAGAGGAGAGAGGCAGAGAGACACAAAAAACAATTAATGATGACACATTCAGCAACAATCATCACCACATGTGAAAAAAAATCCTTATGGTGGTGGCTACTATACACCTATACAGATATGAACTTTCTGTGGCTACTGTAGTGTACATACTTTTATGTGTGTGATGTGCAAAGCCTACAATGGGTTATAGGTCAGGACATGTAATGCACAAAATTGGCATTCAGAAACAATAAAAAAAAAAGACTAATTAAATAGCAGAAAGAAATATAAACTGATAAAATCCTGAATGACAATGTTGGTTTCAACAGACTTCAGATATTAAACTGTCCTTTCTAGAAGCATCTAAGGTATGTGAATAACCACTTTGAACCACAGCAGAGATTTTCAGTCATAGGTGTATCTCATATTTGGGTCAAAGGCAGCAGTCACACTGACAGTTAGTAAGGCAAGACGGCCTATTGTTAAGTCATTCCTCTAATGAAAAAAAGAAGACTACAAAAAGTACCTCATTGGTGAACTACTCTTCCATCATGCCAACCTACAAAGGGGGTAAACTATGTACAGAGTCTACCTATAACCCAAAGGCAGGCTCCTGACAACGCGCACATCTCCACACCTAAGACACCGTTGCTGTCGTTCCTGTGCTCCCCAAGTGGAAAACCAACAGACTT
>NC_061107.1:136904249-136934249 GCF_015104395.2 Macrobrachium nipponense | reverse complement strand
AATTTCAGTCTGTTTGATTTCAATATCATATTCAGCCTCACCAGAGCTTGATTTGTCTTTTTTCTTCGTCTATCACTAAATTTCTGTACAAAACCTGTATTGTTCCTAAATATTTGAAAGACTTGATCTAGTTAATCTTAATCCTTTTTCTATCAAGTGTCATTTCATTTTTCTGTGCATACTGTGTTCTCTATTATTGTTAAGTTAGTTTTCATTCATTTTTCTTTTTAATCTATTTTTACATCTCTTATGCAACATAAAAATCACTCATTTTAGTGGAGATAGCTTTATAGCATGTATACACACACAACTGTCCCCCCCCCCTCTCTCTCTCTCTCTCTCTCTCTCTCTCTCTCTCTCTCTCTCTCTCTCTCTCTCAGTATCAGAATTGTTTGTCCTGACATTTTACAATACAATACAGGCAGTCCCTGGCTTATGACGTTTCAAGGTGACAACGCTTTTCAATCATATTCATCAAAAATCATTTCCAGGTTTACAATGCATATTCAAGGGTTATGACGCTGATCAGACAGAAGAAATATGACTCCAAAAATGCAAAATAATCAATATTTGAAGGTTTGTTTGATGAAAAATGCAATAAAAATGCAGTTTAGATAGCTTTTAATACACCCAAAGCATTAAAAGTAAGGTTTTCTTAGGACTTTAATGATTTTCCGGTTTACGACGATTTTCGACTTACGACATGTCTCAAGAACATAAACCCCATCATAAGCCTGGGACTGCCTGTAATTAAAATAAAGACTAAAACTAAATGCGTATCTCTTGTACAGTACTTTATGGAAACTAAGTGTTTAAAATTGCCAATAAAAATATCTGTTATTGGCTAACTCTGACTTATCTTTTCGAAAAGTTTTATTTTTAATGTTTTGCTGCTTTAACAAACATACTACTACAATAAGCAAAACTATCAATCTTCAAAATGCCATAAAAATGAGTACCCTGTCAGAAACAGTAACTGTTAAGACACTGAGCCAAGGAAAATATGTAAGTAACATTCAAACCAAAATTTTATGCTTTACTGGCATTTTTCATTAAAACTTTTATTGACTGTACAGCGGGGGGCCCGTATTCGCGGATTTCTCTCTGTAACATATCTCCCCATTAGTTTCGGGAAATTCCCCTATTCGCGGTATTTCTCTGTGAAAAATATCCACAAATTCCTGTTTTTTTTAACAATTTCATCATAAAATGCACTTTTTGTGAAAAAAATTTAAAAAACCAGTTATCCAAATTTTACTGGGCTTTACAAAAATGTCATTTCAAGCATTTTTATAGGGATTCCAACTATTTGGGGATCTGGTACGCATCCCCCTCAAATACGGAGTACCACTGTATATTATGTACTTGTTTTCTTAAAGGCTGCACATTTACTATAAGTAATCTCATAGTACTAGTACTTGCATACACACTGACACGAGTCTTTTTTATAGTGCTAAAACTTTTTTGCACCAATCTGCAAAAAATTTTAAATTTTATGCTAATGGCTCTGGAATATTGTAGTGATTTGATAAACCACACACAATATTTTTTTCTGTGAATCCATGCACAATTTTTGTGTTTGGGGGCTTTTGTTTGTTTCAACATGTTCGTTGTGTAATCCGAAGGTAAAATTTAAGTTGTATAGAAATGCTGAAAACTTAAGTTTGTATGAAAAATGTTTTATTTGAGCGTAAGATTTATTATGGAATTGTCCTTTTGCGCTAAGTTTGCAATTGAGATATAACTTTATCATTATCAATCATGAAACCAAAATTGTAGGTCTTCATTTATAATGAGTGAGAGAAGTAGTTTTGTAAAACTCATTTGAATTTATGAAGGGACAATATCATTTAGTAACATTTAGTTCAGTGTTTAGCTGTGACTTATTTACCATGAGTGGTTTCTAATGTCCTCGTTTTTCCTGTAGGGAGAAGGCATCTGGAAGCTACAGATAAGTCTTCTAATTTTGTATGTTTGTAATACAGATATCTGTTTGAGATTTCAATACCTTATTACATAGCGTCCTTTAATATAGTTGGTCTGTTACGAGTTTCAATACATTGTTTCTTATTTACATTGTGTTTAGCGGAACACATGATTTTCAATGCATATTTGTTTCAGTTACCATTTAAGAGATAGATTTGATGTTCAATACGATTAATAGATAAACCAAGAGATATTTTTGCTGTATTATAGAATTTCAATTATATTTTTATTGTAATTTTCATAATAAGCATTTAATTTCAACCTGTTAGACGTAGATCTTCCATCACGTCGTCAAGCTACGGTAGGCATCAGACAGTTGTTAGCCTAGGTTTAGAGAAGCCTAGTTTCTTGATCTAGTACTGGTGGGAGTAAGCCACTAGCTCTCAAAGTAAACTTAGCTTACCTCAGGAACCCTTACAGTTCATGGGTAACATCTAGGCTAGAGATTCCTAACACAGAGTAACATAACCTAACTTGTTCATTCAGTATTCTGAACAGTTAGCTTAGCTATTAGCCCAACGTCACTTGTTGGATGAAACCACAGTCCTATGTTCGGTAGCTTGCAGTCAAAGGATGGCTGTAGACTGATTCAACACAGGGTGATAGCAAGCACTACTGGAAGCAGTCGTTTAGTCCATTGCATTCACCACAAATAAAGTATGAAGTGCGACTTACAGCGCTTTTCCAGTGCCATTAACAGCGTTTTACAGTACAGTAACTTCATGTTCTATCCAGTTACAGGTATCAAGTTAACGGTGCTTATGGCACTGTAACTTGATGCCACATCAAGTTCCATGCCATAACTCGAGACAAAGCATCATGAACACTGTTAAAGCACCGTTAACTGTAAAAATCCAATTTATGGAGGAAATCAACGTATGGTGCAGTGCCGGTTTTTTAGTAAAGGATAACTTTACAGCATCAACTTACACATACACATACAAAACACACACAAACAGAGGTTTTTTTTCTCTAAGATAAAATCATAAGCATTTGTGTTTATACAGATGACGTCAATCAACATTACATCACTTCATACCCAATTTATAATAGTAGTTTTGAGTGATGTACAAAACCTGTTTTTGTAGCAACCAATTTACAATAGTTTTGCATGATGAGCAAAATCCATTTTCGTGGTATTCACATATTTACATAAAACCCATCAATCATGTGCCTATATTCATGTTTCAAATATTCTATGTTTCAAGAACCTTTTGTTCCCAGACAGAATTATAAATCTAAATGCATGCACCATCAGTCACCCTCAATTATGTATTAATCACCTTCCTCACTGTTTGTGCAACGGTAGATAAGGAAGAGAGATTCATGGGGCTGAGAAGAGGGAATTCCATATGTGTGTGTGTGATTTGCTATTTAGGCAGCCGGCTGAAATGCTGAATGACTAAGAGATGAATAAGCCTATAGGATCCAGACCACTGCTGTAAAGTCAGAAACCAAGGCTTTGGTAACTCATAAACTTGTTTAGGTCAAGGTTAAACCCAGGGTATGTAAACAGCAATGAGCTTAAGCTTATAACAAGTATAAGTGTGTAAGGTTGGATCATTATTGATAAAATAATTAACAAGACATTGAAAAAAGGACATTTACCAACCAATTCTTTTAAAACAACTATGAATGAGAAGCAAAAATAAGTTTTGGGAAATTCAAAGATGATGAATTGCCAATGTTTTCCCCAAAAGGTACAACAAGGTCAAACACGACTACAGCTCCCAACTAACATAAATCCAACAGTTCAAATAAAAAGCAGTAAAGATACACTGTCACTGCTAGGTACCAGCACTCAGAATAGAAATTGGAATTATGCTCAACAGCAAAAGTGAAGATGGCCCTAAACTTCGCATGCTTGGACTCATCTGCCCTGCTATGCAATCTGTCTACTGGGCTCTTAGAGTAACTTTCTTTAAGGGGAGCACCAACTCCATGAGGACCCATTATAAAGTTCAGTGCTCATGGCCACCTTATGGTTTTCAATAATGAAATTTTTAAAAGAGAAAAAGTTAGAAATCTGACTTCTGAGGTTTTTTTTTTTTTTGCCTTTGAGAAAAATCATGACATCACTTTTCGAAAATATGGAAAAAAAAATTTTTTCACTCAAAAATCAATTTTGCTCTGAAAATCCAGATATTTTGTTATACTAAACTCTGTAAGTTTCATCAAATCTGGTTCAGTCTTCTTGGTGCTATAAGTATGTCTTTCTTTTTTAAAAAACTAAGTTCTGAGAAAATGACAAAAGAAAAATAATTATGCTTGGCAAAAGAAAAAAATGCCATGAAATTTACCATATGTATAATCAAATGAATAGAACTGTGCTCTCTCTTGATTTATATATTACCTAAAAATTTGCATTTATGGGGAGTACTGATGTCAAGAGGCCCCATTCTATATAGTATGTATGTAAAAGACTTTATACCTAATGACTGAAGATTATTTCCTTTTAACTTGCACCACTGATTCCACAAATAATACTGAATAATCGCAAGTCTTGTTTTAGTGTTCTTTGAGATCTAAGCATTTAGTTAGGGAAAAATAATCTCAGCAAACAGCAAAAGAGTAATACGGCTGGACTCAAAAACAAGAAAATAAACAATATTTAGATTCTGAAGGTTCGGTTATCTCTATACGTAAGCTGTTTTCTCTATAACGCTAACACTAGAGAAAATGGGATACATAAGCGGAACAATTAGTTTTCAATAAATTTTATTTTCAAATGATTTTTCAATGTTTTTTTTCTAATTTGTCATTCACAGGGCCGTAAAAAGAGATGAACAAAGTTGTCCATGAACCAATCTAAAAATTCTATTATAGCAATAACATATCTAGATATGTTTATTTATCATTAAATGGTCCAAAATAGTGTGTATGAAACTTGATCAATGTAGAATCCTTCACAGACCCTGACATTTTTACTAGTCTTTTTCATTTACAGTGATGAACAAAATTGTCCATGAACCAATCTAACCATTCTTGTATAGCAATAACGTTTCTAGATATGTTTACTTAGGTATAAAACTGTTGAAAACAGTCCATAACTCACTTGAACCTATCCTGAATTATTCATACAGATGTATTTTACAATTCTTTTTATGATTTGCGGTTCAGTGTTATGCAAGTGATGGACAAAATTGTCAATAAACCAATATTTTACAATTCTTTTTATGATTTGCGGTTCAGTGTTATGCAAGTGATGGACAAAATTGTCAATAAACCAATATAAATTTTTTTTTAGCATTATTGCTTCAAGGTATGCTTATTTAAACAAAGCTGTTGAAAACTGTTAATAACTAAAATTCAACGATTCCTCGAAATTCAGCAGTTGCTGCGCCCCTTAACCAGTGGGAGACATGCATTCATGGTGCCCTGGTTCTTTCTTTGCCACATGGAGAGGAAATCTTTACATAATCTTTTTTACATACAAGATATGTGACACATGAAATAAACTGCCACCAGAAGTTGTAAACAGCGACAGTGTGGAAGAGTTTAAAAGAAAGCTAGACAAAATCATTAGGACAATAATGAACAGTAAAACCTGCTCCATGAGATAAGTGAGCACAAGATATTTCCTCGGACGGACTAATAAGTCTTTGAGACATTCTAACCCTTGTAACTCCTTGTAACTTGTTGTTTGGGTCCCCACTACAAAATTTGGTGCAAGAAAAAAATCACCTCACATACAACTTTTACCATTCATGACCTTTCTAGCCTGTGTGTGTGTGTGTGTGTGAATCTATTGTCTCAAATCCAAATGCCAGTAACAAGACTATCTTCAGTGCAAGATTTTGTGGGCTTGATGAAGCAGCTTATATGGAAGCTTCATTTTGACTCTTGGGGACCAGGGAGGCATCCTAATTAGGACGTTTGAGTAACCATCAAGCAACCTCGTACTTACAGCACTGAATGAACATCAACTACATCAAAGAGCCTATGCTGAGCCAACAAATTTCAAATACCCATGAGAGGACAAGTATCCATCTACTGATGGTAGAGACAAACTTCTTGTTTTGACTTATGAAGAGAATGTCAGAAATGGAGCCAAAATTCTGCAAAACCTAGCAATAGCTGCACCCGACTTCCCCAGCTTCCTCACCAATTGACTCTTGAGGCTAAACTGGAATGAAGCATAGAATGTCGACCAAAGGCCAAGCTCTGGGATCTATTAGGTCATTCAGGGCTGAAAGGAAAATTCAGAGTAGAAATGTTTGTAAGGCGTAACAAGAAGAAAACCTCGCAGTTACACTATGAAATAATTTTTAGCAGAGGGTGAATATTAAGATGGAGGGAAGAGAATATGAAAGGAGGAGGTAAAGTGAAAGGAATGAAAGGGGTTGCAGCTTAGGGGCCAAAGGGAGGCTGCAAACAACCAAAAATAATGCCTACCGTACACTGCATGAGGTGCACTGATGGCAATACCCCCAAGGGGAGAGGCTAAGTTGGGGAGAAACATAAGCATCCAAGTTTTTACAAGCATCTCTGTTCCATGCTGTTGGGTCTGGCTGGGCCAAACAGTATATGGGGAGTTTGCAAACATGTACCAAGGTTGTACCTCACAAATGCCCCAAGGGAAAATGATAGAAATACATAGTACAGGATTTCTTCCCAACTCCAACATGTCTATTATGGTCACATTATGAAGGTATCAAGGATGGAGAGAATGAAGCTAGGACATGTTTCTCAACTGCCTCTTTATCGGAAGAAAGACTGTGAACTTAAAAGGAACATCCTTGTATCTTACAGAAGTAGCGCAAGTCTTGCTAGAGGGAAAAATAACTGGCACACACTTTGTTTCTTTTCATCCCTCCACCTCAAGACTTGTCAGCAATCATAATCAAGACAGTGGTGGCTAGTGCTGGTCAAACACAGTTGGTGGGATTGTCTCTGTGGGAGGTGCTCCTGAGTTTAGCTGCCAAACCCTTCTTGGGGTCTCTAGTTTCTTTAGCTGCTGAACCCTTCTTGGGGTCTGAAATTTCTTCAGCTTAAAAATCTCAAACCCAGTAGAGATTTCTAAATAGGAAGCCCTATCTTGTAAGGCTAGATTCATTTCTTGAGCCTCTCCATTCAAGTGCTCTGAGCAAAACAATTCTCTGGTTAGGTATAAAGATTATCTTCCATGCAGTCATTGTCACAGAGGTAGCTGGGTCAAGGATCAAATGGCTCTATGTCAATGACAATCTTTTGTTCTTACTAAATGGAACTAAATAAGCCACTTGAAAGGTCTGTTGCAGGAGGAAAGCAATGAGGTATTACTCTTGACAGATCTTTAGAATATGCTGGGAATGAAACAGATGTACAGTGACTGGTGTTAGGATTTTGGTTAGATGTGATTATCTCTAACTATGGCCAGAAGGTAGGTCTTCAAACTGCAGCAGCATCACTGATGTGGGCACTAAGGCAAGTAGTCACTGAAAGAGGAGCCATAGCATCTGCATCTGCAGTAAGTCTTTCATGAATGAAAGAGTATAACATCCTTCACGAGTCACTAGTCGTCACTGTTGGATGAGATACGGACAGAGTTGGTGGGAAACAGATAGGCCTGTCAGTAAGCAAGGCAGGAGCTGAGTGAACAGGTGGAGTGGTAAGCAGGGATGAGTAGGGAGGCTGATCAGCGCCTGCTAAATGAAGAAGTCAATCTTTCATCACTAAATACAAGCACTGAAGTGAAAGAGCTGAAATAAATGATGGTTAAATGAGAAAATATGGAAAACCATTAGTACTTCAGTGACCTAGCTGCGACGTAAATAACTGGGGAACAATGAACAGAGATGATAAGAGCAAAACTGGTACTATATGAAAAGTGAGGAAGGTAACTAATATCCGAGGATCTACGTGGCACATGTAGTGAGAATACCTTCTGTCTGAAAGACGCAAGACTGGTAAACCTCACAATATCTGGGATACAAACACAGGCATACATATGATTGATGGGGTAGTGATGAAACATTCATGTACGTATCCCTACATATTGTAAATTTATTTAATCAGTAAACATTGCCTCATTATATGGACTCTTAGAAATTAGAATATACCTATTCATTTTTTAAAAACAACTTTCACTGACCAATTAACAAAAATTATCAAGCATTTAAAGTATCCAGAACTACACTCCCAAATTGAGACCCACTTTCCGTATATTCTTACTTTGCTAGTATAAATACAATAAATTAAGCATCATTTAAAAGTCAACATATTGAATTTTGTATGGATAAAAATTCTAAATGTTGCTATTTGGCAAAGAGTTTTCTCTAGTAAAATGTAGAAATTTGATACTGGCTACCATCAACTTTTCACCTGGGCTTCCCCCCCCCCCCCCCCCCCCCACAACACCTTTTCTGTACATACTACAATGTAAAAGAATATTCAGTAAAAATATACAACACAGTCAAGGCTTCCATAAAGGAAGCCTTATCTTATATGGCTGAGCCTTGTGGGATAATGCTTAGCCTTACATAATCTTTTTCTTTGAACAGTTTAAATCCCATTTAAACTGATCTAAGAAAAAAATTATGTGAATTGCATTTAGCAACAAAACAATCCTCAAAAGCAGAGTGCGCATAAGTGCCAACTCTAAATTGCTAAGAAAACATTTTACTTTATTGCTAAGTGAATAGGAAAAGAGAGAAAAATAACATTTTTGGTTCAGATGCAACCATTGTAAGCATATTCATAAGCAGAACACGTCACTGCCAACAGTAACATTTTTACTAGCTAATTTATGATTGGTTTTATTTAATGACCTGTAGTACAATGCAAACTTGATTAGAGACAGAAAATTTGAGTTTTCTGACATGCTTCATTTACATGAACCAAAAACCTTGTTCTTGGGTCTTGAATTTAAAATTTTAGATCTTAAGAGAAGTCGTCTTATATGCGGAAATATACGGTATGTAACTTGGAAAGATGTCCTGTTATACAGTACATACTTTAACTTGTCTCTAGGTTCCATATGCTGTGTAAAAAAGTGTAAATGCCATGTAAAAATTCTTAGACCTTATTGTTAAGGAAATAACGAAGAGAGAGAGAAACATTTTTGTTACAGATGCAACCACTGTAAGCATATTCATATGCAGAACATGTGATCAGCAAAAGTGTAACATTTTTACATTCAGTAATTTAAGATTGGTTTTGTTTAATGACCTGTAGTACATACAATGCACACATGATCAAAATACAGAACAGTTAGAGACAGAAAATTTGAGTTTTCTGACAAGCTGCATTAATACTCACCAAAACCTTTGTTCTTGGGTTTTGATAACCTTCAAATAGTGAAGATGATTGTGATGATTGTTGTCAGGTGTTGACAGTGATGATGCTACTATGAGATATCTGCTAGTTAAACAAGTAATACTCCTAGTCTTTGCAAGCACTTCATCAGATCTTGGCTGTTGCAGAGTTAAGATTAAAATCTCATACAGTTTCCCCCTTTAAGTGGGTGCTTGATTCCACCCAACCAAAGTTAGGGCAACTTTCGACACAGTTCCAAATATGCTCTTATTTGGTAATTTTTTCTTTTACTGCATTTTCAGATGTTGTTGTTTTTTGCATGTATATAATTCATTCAATGCATTATGTTTAGTTACATTTATGCCAACCCCACCAACTGCTTTTTGGTACTTGTTTCAGTCAACCACTTTGTATTTTCTTATTATGTGAAAAATATTTCTTTAGTAGGGCACTGCATTAAAATATTTTTCTGATGACTCAAATTATCCTTACGTCTGACAGTATTCAAAATCTTTATCAAATGCCAAAACAAGAGAGAGCTGGAACTGGTTTGAAATCTTGCCTCTTCCTTCTTTTATCTAATTTTTCTTTTTCACTGCATGTCTCAGTCTATATTTTCTGCCCCTCCCAACTGTTCATTATTTACAATTTAATCACATGAAAGGATAACATTTTATCATGTCCTCCAATAAATACCCTCAGTGCCTTAAATGCCATCAGACCATCAAGACCAAACACATCACTAAGGTAAAAGTTTGACATCATAGTTTTCTATCTCTCAATCACATAGGGGACTGTAGTGCTAACTTTGCTCTCTATCACAACCAGTCTCAAGTTAAATTACCATATTTTTAAAGTATTTCATACTTTTTGTAAGTACTATACAAACATAACCTTTCATATATGAATTACTCTTCTGCATGTGTTCTGGATCTGCCATGTACTGGCTAAACAAGGGTGGTGCCCAGGTGAAGATGGGAGAGAGGGGATACCAATTCTCACCCAACCAAAGCTAACCATTCTACTTTTGGGAGTGATACAGAACAGACATAGTTCTCATCTTTTGTGTGTTACCACATGCTGGTTATTCTTTGTTATTGTTTGTGTTCTGGGGCAATTTGGTGGCTGAAAGTGCTTGTACTTGGGTTTTTTTCTTTTGGTTGTTCTTCTAATAAACAAACAGGATTAATGACATTGTGAAAGTAATGGTCAACCCCGTAGTCGTTTCAAGTGAAAACGACGGTATGTCTTAGACCAAGAAAGGTAAAGAGAAAAATGGTAAGAGAATTTACAAGGGTTTAGTCTGTCTTGAGTGCCATGAACATAGCTTGGTTGGACATTCCAGGGTAGAAAAATTACCCAACTGCCATTATCCAGTTTTACCCTGTATGATACAAGTAACCCTTAACACCTGTCTACCTAAGTGATGGGTCATCCAGCAAGCCTTCAGGGAGATGAAGCTCAGGGCTTTGGAGGTTCTTAAAGATACAAGAGAAATTATGAGTATAATTTCAAGAATCAAAAACTGCTCTACTCTATCTTAAATACATACCCTGTCCTGTGAAGTAGCCCAGCCCTTCATACTATATATATTCTCCAAAAACCCACTGATTTTGCTATCACCCAGCTACAGCCTAGACCTTCACAACATAACCCTTTGCAATGTCCTTTGAGTTGTAGTAGTATACTTTCAGCCACATGCTTTTCATCCCTTCTCTTTGGCCCTTTATTCAGTAGTCCAGCTTCTTAAACTATACTTTATTTTGTTCAGATTTTGACCACATTTATGAATATTACTCAGTAGTTTAACTCATTTGAGTTTGATGAAATAATAGGAAATGCACAGTATTTTGAGCCAAAGCTGGAGACAACCAAAGCTAGCTTACCATGTGCCACTTTGAATGCTTCTGAGTTGGGACTGTTGTTGCGCTTTAAGCTTATCTCCTTGTACTTAAAAGCATATTCCTACAGTTCTCATAATGGAGTATCATTTGCTTCTTTATCCCTTAATGGACAGATATACTCAGGTTTTGGGTGGTTGAAGGATTTACTCATGGTGAGTAACAATATTATGCGCCAACAATTTGCGGGAATCAGGCAGGAAAGAGGCGACATTACTTCTGTAGTCCATAAATTCACTAATGGGAACTTTTAGACAGATTCAGATAAAGTGGGCGCCCCTTGACAGAGTTAGTTATGTAGTACTTGACTTCAAGGAAAGATGTACAGTTTCTCTCTCTCACATGATGTCTTATTATATGTATATTTGCTCATAAATATAACCAGGGGTTGCTGTTGGTTTTAGTTCTTATCTTTTATGACAGTATGTTGCTTATAATTGTAAACTTGCAAATATAAGTGCAAAGAAGTGTTAGAAACGACACGTATAATCCAAAAAAGTTACATCTTCGATCTCCATAAATTTACAAAAATATTTTACAATAAATATGCTCAGGATTTGTGACTGATTTTAGTTCATCTGTTTTGATATTGTGAGAGCTGTAATTATAATTTTATATTATAACATACAATTATTTATCAGAAAAAACATGTTATAACTTGGTAAAATTAACTATTCTCTTGTACACGTATATGAGGCCCTGCAAGGGATTGTATATAGTAATTTTTCAACTTCTCGTGGATGATAGGGAAAATTTTAGATAATGTTTTTTCTTAGACCATGTGCATTTGCTTATCTTCCTCTTTCCACTGATGTGTATTTTTTTCTTAACCTCTGCCTGACCTCAAAGTTTCCCCCGCCCAGGGTGCTGCGTACTGATTTTTTACCCGGCTCCTAAGGGTTAAGAATATAGTTCGTAGTAAACATGTTTTCCTTGAACATCCATCTTATAGGTTTTAAAGCAGTGTACCATACAGTGCAACACCATTTATTATTGCTTGGAAGTTTTCTATGAAATATTTTGCATGTAAATTTTTCTCTGCAAAGTCTTTTATGGTAAGTGCTTTAGTGTAAATTATTCATTACTGCAATGTAGCCGAGAATTTAAAAGGTGCGGTACATTCCATACTAATGATGATAAGCAGATATCCAATATCTTTGGGCAAGTTCCGCAAATATAGCAAAACCACCTAAAAATAATGACAGTCAAGTTTCACAAGTGCCATGTAAAATAATGTATGGCATTTAAAAGATTCTTTAACTGAAAACAGTTACAGAATTATTCAAAATGAATAAAAGAAATGTCAAATATATTGGGCTGAAGCTCCTGCAGTCTATTGCAGAGTTCACTCACTTTCCAAAAGTAAACTGCACTGAATTATCAATATTATCTATTATCCTCTAAAGACATACAGAAAATACACTAGCCCTTATAAATGCTGTGCAAGATTAATGGTCATAGACCCCAACTACAATTATGCATAGCCTGGAGAGCTAATAAAATAGCAAAGCAAATTAATCTAGGTACAGTATCTACGGCAATATTTAAAATAAATGTTCATAATCACTGAATTCCTAGTTTTGTGAGTGCCAAGTGGCATGCAGCTCACAATCTGTAACACTAGGATAATAGCAATATAGTGGCACTGCATTTGTCAAAAAGTATTTAAGACAAAAAATCAAACTACAAACTATGTACGTATTGTAAGACCGTCGAGTTGCCTGCGACACAAAAAAACCACCTCAGAAAAGAAGATAAGGCACATAAGTGAACTGGTGTGATACAGAATTTATAAGCATGTATCTAAATAGAGCTTATCTTTACATGTTTGCAAGGAAAATAGCACAGACCTTAAAAATGCAAAAAAAAAAAATATTATCTTACAAGACTGATTTTATTTGTTTGTATGGTGTTTTTACGTTGCATAGACCCAGTGGTTATTCAGCAACGGGACCAACGGCTTTACGTGACTTCCGAACCACGTTGAGAGTGAACTTCTATCACCAGAAAAAGACTGATTTTATTTCATAGGAATGGGCTTGTATCTTAAATTGTATGATATAACCACAATTAGATAGCACGGAATGCTCAAATATACATTTTTACTTGGAAAAAAAAAAACGCAAATACGCTGCCATATTCTCTAACCTCAAAGCAAGTACGTATAGTACTATTTAATGCCATAGATGTTATAAAGCAATAATGTATTTTTAGGGTATTCACCGACTTTCATAAATACTATTGCATCATGAAATTATAAAATAAATTGTTGACATTTATAATGAAAAATATTTACATAGTTTGAAGAGTATACTCATAGAGCTTACCAGAAACTGGCCTAAAATGTTTCATATCAATTGCATTGACTTGATGCAACACTGTACTCAAGAGTAGAAAACAAAGTTTAAAACAAACTGACTAACTAATGAGAGGATAATACAGGCAACTAAAAGTGCACAGTGCCAAACCAAAGAAAGCAGTATTTAAACACAAAACCAAAATAGAACTTGGGTATTTTAAACTCATATTTTCATACTCGAAAATACTAGTGGGATGCATAAGTATATACTCCCAGAAATATCATTACTATACTGTGATGAAAGTTTAGATGCTTTCAACAGAAAAGTTGCTGGCTCAAGACTTCCAGATTTTTATATCATTATTACAAACTTGCATTTCTTTTTTTACTGTATTCAAGTATGTTTTACTTTGAGGGGACCATAAACCACAAAAATCAAAACCAGAATGATAACATTTGAATTTAACTGGTAGAATGCCATTTCTATTTTTCAGATCTGTGTTATTTAAGGGATAAAAGGATTAAATGTCAAGAAAATAAGTTTCATCATATCAATTTTTTGAATGCTTCAATTTTTGGAAACAAAATTTACCTTTGCCTCTGCATACTTTACCCATTCACTACTCAAATGCAAAAGGGATTGGTTCAATCTTAGACAACATGTTATGAGTGTCTTTTTCAACAAAACATTTCTTACATAACTGAAAATTTAATTACAGCATTATCTTAAATGTTAATGAGAAAAATATGTAACAGCAAAACAAAATTCATATCGAGCATTGAATATTATAACAACATTCCTGGAGCATCTCTTTAGCAGAGTAGTAATTTTCAAATAAGAATTCTGGTGTATGTATTACAGCAACGAAGCCAGCAAACTTTCCTCTTAAGCATTTTAGTAAAGTATTAAGAGGAGGATAAATCATACTGTAAAGCAAAATTCTAAATAACAGAATGTTTTCCTAACCTTAGACAAAACTTAGGAAGGTTGAAAGACACGGGAGTGGAAAGTGAAAGGTAAGTACAAAGAAAGAGAGAGAGAGAGAGCATTGTCATGTTAACTTGGCTCTCACTTTTCATTTGGGAATTTAAGGAGCAAAATATCATGCAGTTAATGAATTCAATATTATATAAAAGCTTTCATGTATAACAGCAATATCTGTTTAATATACGTAATATGTTTTGGGTGAAATGCAGTAATATTTTGCTCAATGCACTATAGTTTAAGGCTTATCCGTCTCATCATACCAGGAAGTGCACACTCAATTCCCCACTGGTACACTAGGCGCCTCTTTCTAAATAATCGTACAGGATAAACTAAAACATTCTCAATACTTAATAAGCAAATGTACAAAATATGCTTATTTGGGTAATACGAATCAAAATAAAAATATAAATAAGGGCATACAATCTCTACAATCTGCTTATGTAACTATAAAAAGGGTGTGTGCATTATGGAGAACAGAAATTGCTGCAATACCTATCTACAAATAAATATGAAAAATATGTGCATTGAATCTATGGGTACATATGATTATTTCAGCTATACATAAAGGGATAAATATTGCCAAATTCATGAGCTCTGTATCATATAACAGCACATGCTCCTACAGAAATATAAAATAGTCGTCATTAAACAGTCTAAAACCACATTCACATGGCTACAATGAAGAACAAAAATATATTTGGATTATAATATAGTAGTGCAATTTAATATTTCACGAAATATTTATGTAAATCTTAATTATTATTTAAAAATTTTAGTAACTGTAAAATGGTACACATAATTTTCCGGCTATCTCATTTTTCTTTATCAATGACAATTCTTCCATACTGACACACTCATACAAATTTTCAGTACAGAAGTCTATATGTATTTATTTATACGTACATAGTATATGGCTGCAGATTTTGTATAAGTGGGATTTAACTATGGGTTGTTAACTGTTTATAGAATGTAACGAAATTTTTAGTGTACGAATACTTAAATGAAAAATAGTATACAGAAAAATTTTGTAAGTGTCATCTATATGACAAGACACTGGTCACATTCAAACAAACAATTGTGGTCCTATTCACTTAGAAGATAAGCCTCTGTATACTGATACAAGTTTTGCAAATTTAGTATGTTAGTGATATATTACAGCAAGACATTTGTGTGTGAGAGAGAGAGAGAGAGAGAAAGAGAATGTATAATTCTAGCTACAGTGCTGATAAAGGAATGATACAAGATAATATCTTTCAATGCTATGTCAAAATATGAATGGTCTATGTTCTGTTCTGTTACCAAAAGATAAACACTCACACATGCTAAATATTGGTGTATATTTTTCAAGTTAGATTGTATGCATCTGTGCCAGCACCCAAGTCAATTAATAACAAAACTGGACATAGGGTTTCTACAAAATACTTGGCCTGACAATCTTATAAAGCTGAAATCAAATGGAATTCTATTTATCTACTCCAACCTATTGTCACCATTAAGAACTGGAGTTATAGAAAATTATTTTGCAAAATTAACCTTTCTTATCGACCAGTTTTGGAATAAATTTTGTGGTTGTAATATTCCAAGTCTTCATAGATGGTCTCATACAAAATAAAAATGGTCAAAAATTAATCCATTAAAAACCTCATATCCTCACTAATTAGGCAATACTAAACTGAAATATCGGTAACACATTACATTGTACAGTGCACATTACAATATAAATATTAGTCAAGAAAACATTAAAATGTATGGTTAAATAATCAAGTCTTTCAAATCAAAGAAAAATTGCAATTAGAGTTCTATAAAAAGTAACTTGGTAAATTAGGTAGATTTTAAAAGTAACATCACTGAATTTGTTTAAATGACTGGGATATGGGTCGCTACCACAAAATATTATATACTATCTAAATTTAAGTACTTGATAGCCACAGGCATACAATGATTTCGTGTTTCCTACATCCGTGCTAGAAGATTGTAAGGGCTGAAAAGCAAGGATTTGATGCCTACTGTAAATGTATTCTACCCTCTCCTTTTGAAGTGTAGAGAGAATTATGTTAAGTGTTGATACTAGATATATGTACGTATTGTGTACTGAATGGAATCATTACAAAGAGCTACAAATCTTTATTTTTCACTCACATGCAATCACAGTTACTCTGATATTAATACTCCGATATTAATAACATAACTGGGATGGATATTTAGTTACTGGAATTACCAAACTTTTCAGCTTGCGCTTCTTACTACCTCAATAATATGCTCTTGTCCTTGTTCTTTCATTTTCTAATTCATCTGTTACCTAACACTTTCATGAGCACTGTCATATCAGCCTTGACGCTACCATAACTGACACATTAAAACTCTCAAACAAAACATTTCACCCACTTATTGTTCTCCAAAAACTTTATAAAGCATATGAAATTCAAGTTTTTAATGCAAAAACTACAGTGTTTGCACTTGTAGTTTTTTTTTTTTTTAACTCTTCCTCTCACTGAAGATTTGTTAAAAGTCAAAAAGGACTTAACTTCTCTCAGATTTTACATTTTTGTTAGTGAGGGGAGAAGATAGATGCCGAGTCACAGATATACACTAATGGGCAACTTTGTTGTCATCTGATAACAGCTTTGCTGGGGGGAAGTGACAGGGAGTAGGGCATCAGTATCAGTTTCCTAAGAACATGGAGTTTACACGTTAATGCTTAGAAAGAAAGAAAACACTCAAAAGCAAAATGAAAGTTATTCTATAGCACACCATCTTAATTTCTTCGTTACTGGTTGACCTGTCTGTATAGTTTATAATTTCCACAAAAGCATTAAAAAAAATGTTCTAAAATTATCAAAAATCAATTTCAATTGCTGTGCTACACATTCAGGCCAATCATTAATGAAGCCATTGCTATTCTTATACACAAAAAGCCATCATATCAAAGATTCAATTTAAGAATTTTGAGTTAGAAGCAAACTTTACAACAGGATAATTATCCTAAAAAAGAATAGCAATTTAGTTTCTAGACTGCTCCACAAACTGAATCTTTCATATTGGGCAATGTTTCTGGAGCAAACATCCAAACAAACACCACACATGGGATGGTATAGAAAACTCAGCTGAGCGTGAAACAAAGCAGCAAGAGGCCGATCACAGATTCACTAGGGGGAAGATGTTTATCAGTCTGCCAATTCCCTCACACCACCCAAATGACTGACTGCAACTGCATGACTGATTCAGGTAGATATAGGGATATGGCCTTAGCAAAAATCCTTAGGATACAATCAAAATGTATCCCAACTTAACTGACACTGAATAACTGTATTCATATTTTAACAATGTCTTCAAATAATAATTTGAGAATGAAATCACTTTGGATGATGACTAACTGAACCACCTTATTATCATTACAATAATACAAAGCTATATAGAAGGCAAGAATATTCATCCTAAAAAAATCAGCATAAATTGCTCAAAATCTGGAATTTTTAGAGCACACTACCTACTTAGAAAAAAACTGAATGGTCTGAAAACCTTCAAAAATTCTCTTTGGGTTTGAATAGCAAAAGTGCTTAGTATCTTTTAAATCTGTTTCATGCAGTTTCTTATGTAAGCTTCCTCTAACCATGTACTGTATGAAATTTCCTTGAATGAACCATGTATATTTTTTTTATAGGTGTAATAAAGCAAATCTATCAGATAATGATGATATATAGAAAGTAGTCAAACACAGGGCCAATCTGAAGGAGCATGGGAAGCCACAGTACATGATCAAACCTGCCTCAGTTTAAAACTAGAATGTATCATGTAAAATAAGTCTCCATTCTTTGTAAACTGGCATATATGAAGTTCCTGTAGAATAACAGCATTCCATTCATTAACATCAACCACCTACAAACAAATTTCTATAATTATTTCATAATAAGACTTAAAATTTAACAAAAAATATGAACCACACTAGTAGCCTAAGTAATACTGTAAATAATACTGTATTGTGCTGATGAATGTTCAAATTTAGTGAACTGCAAATATTACTGTAATCACAAACTACTTTAGGAAAATAATTGACATACAAATATGATTTACTTCAAAACATCTCAAATTTGAATTGTCATTATGTATGATGGAAAGAACTAAGATATGAACACAATGAAAGTCAGTTTCCAAATCAACAATAAAAGGATAGTTAGAAGATTCACCAAAAGGAAGGAACTGAATTTCAAATCAAGCAGTAAATAGCCAGCAGTCCACCAGTATGGCAGAAAGAACATAGTACATACTGGCTTGTGATAAATACAATGAGCTTAGAAATATTTTAGGAACCTTTAACTGCAGTGAAATTAAAATATTAGTCAATAACATGGAAATACTTACTAGTTATGGTGGTCTGTGGAAGCACTTAAAAGAATATTGTCATCGCAAACTAAACGCAAATTAAGTCTAAATCAAAGATAAAATAATGAAAAGAACACACTCAAAACAAAATATCAAAATTAGTAAAAAAAGATATGTAAAATATTAATGAAAAGTATACTCATACACCGTTAAAGAATTATAAGTACATAATAAAAGTTATAACTTGAAATGAAACATACAGTTTACATAACTTAAAAGAAAACAAAAGGCATAAAACAGAAAATATGTAATCTAAGTAAAATAATAAATAACAAGAATCATAAAATCAAAATATATGGAGTTAACATAAACAAAATAAAATAATCAAAACAATTAGTGTTCTCACCTGACTCTCCACTAACATGGCCATGTCCATAAACATGTCATGAAGTTCTCTTATGGAATTTTCCAACTTGATGATGTCGTTGTGACGGGCTTCTATATCTGCTAAAGTTTGTTTTGCTTGCTGCGTTTCCATAATAATCTGCCAAACAATTAAAAATTAGTATAAAACTGTAAAATCTTTTTTAAAGTCTATATCAAAACTACCTTACAAATAGTGCTACTAGTAGATCAACTATAAAAATAATCCACATCAAATTAACTTTGCTGAACATCTAATCGCAACATGTACTGTACTGATTACAATGGTCTGTTCTACAATCGAAGTACATTTTGCAAGAAATAATTTTCTAGTATCAAACAAAATACAACAAAATTATTTTCCATAGCAACTTTACTTAAGATTAATTTTAATGCACATACTAAAACCATACTGTAACAATGCAAATACAAGTCTTTACCCCTTGTGTGAAGACTGCTGGATTCCCCTTTTCTAACATCTCTTCTAATTCATCACTGGTTGTATTTCGACCGGCTGCAAGGCAGAAGTTGGTGTGAAAATATTAATTGAAATCTTGAAAACACAATAACTTGACATTTCCCATAACCGAGAATTCTCTATTTTCCTCATGCAGTAAACTCTCAAAGCAATTCAGACAAAACCCCCACTTAATAAGCTTACTGCCCAATTACATTTCAATTTCTATCCTGTTACTATGCATGACTATATCACCAAGCCACTTTCACTTTAAGGGGCTGTGAATTGAATAATGTAACAATTCATGCATATTTCATTTATGGACTGCTGCTTGTACTAAACCGTGTGGGAACAAAATGAAGGACTGAACAAGATTGTAAATATACACAAGCACTTTTTGTATATTTACGTTGTCCATTATTGACTCCATTTTTCATTTTGTGTATTCTTTGACTGCTTTTTCTGCACAAAAAATCTACAAGCTTCATAAGATGTATGGAGTAGTGAGGGTTGTGTACACCTGAAATTCAAACGCTTAAAACTACTAACTGTATAGTTGCTTGTAAGTTTTTGTTCAAATTTGATAACTTTAATTCTTTACCTAATAGTGTACGTATATACATAAAATTAAAAAGCCTATTGTCAATTTGTTCTAAACACTTATCTCGTCTCAAGTGCAGATCTTCAAACTTAAGAAACAAACTCCTATACAGTAGTACACTTGTAAGTATCTATGTACTGTACTGTACGTAATGTGTGTACAGTATATGGATGTATGTACAGACAGTCCCCGGGTTACGACGGGGGTTCTGTTCTTGAGATGCGTCGTAACCCAAAAATCGTCATAAGCCGGAACATCGTCGAAAACCCTAAGAAAACCTTACTTTTAATGTTGGGGTACATTGAAAACTATGTAAACTGCATTCTTATTGCATTTTTCATAAAAAAACCTTCAAATATTGATTATTGTGCATTTTTGGTATCATATTTCATCTACCAGATCAGTGTTGTAGGCGTTGTAACCCTGGATTGTAAGTTTTGACGAATATAATTGAAATGCGCCTTAACCTCGGAACCTCGTAAGCCGAACCCGTCGTAACCTGGGGACTGCCTATATCTATGTACTGTACGTAATTTGTGTACAGTGTATGGATGTGTGTAGACATACAGTGTATGTGTGTGTGTGTGTGTATACAGGCAGTAGCCAGTTATCAGCGATCTTTTTTGGCGCTTGCCTAGCACTGAAAATCAGCGATTTTCAGCACCATAATTTTTTTTAAAAACAAAAGTGGTTCGGTCAGTCACCACTAGTTGGCGTTGTTCCCATGCTCGTTTAAACTCACTCACTCTGCCGCTATTGTTTTGAGCAAGTAGTAAATGCTTGTACAGGTATATCCTTAGTTTTTGTCACTTTCTATAGTGTACTATTTTGATTCAATCATTGGTCCTAAGACAGCCACTGCAGACAAACAGAAGAGGAAAACGGTAAGAACCACAATTGAACTTAAGAAAATTATTGAAAATTATGATGAAAGAAGCATTCTTGTGACAACCTTTGAATCCTGCAAAGATTTTCAATGATAGGCTAAGCCCTTGAAGTGTCAATAGTTGTGTGAATAGTTAACTACTGTCACAGCTATTGACACTGTAAACAAAACATCTGTAATAATGGTAAAAACCGTAGGTTACTCAAGTGAATCACTAGCGATACAACTTTTGATAAGCAAACAAAACAACTGTAATTACAGTAATTACCATGGATAATTACCATAATTAGACATTAGGATGAGCAAGCTCTTACAAGTGTACGATCTCTATCCGTAATTCTAAAAACCGAAAAACTCTATAAAACTGAATATTTTCTGGAAAAAATTATATTTTCTGGAAAAAATTATAATTTGGAAAGGTAAATGTATATTACAGAATATAACCAATGTCACTGTACGCCACTAGTATTTGATATTGTTTACATTCTGAAAATCTCGGCTGATTGAGTACAGTAACATCCTGAACTTACGAGAGGTTAGGTTCCAGACAAAAACCCCCCCCTGCGTCAGAGGAAGTTTTGCATAAGTTTGGCACTCTCTAGAAATGCTAATAAATGCTTGCTTCTAGAGTTTGAACACTAAATATGACCCTAATCATGCTCCCTAAATATTAATCTAACTTTCAAATGAAATTAAAGTTACCCTAATCATGCTCCCTACGTATTAAGCTAACTTTTAAATGAAATTAAAGTTACTGTACTTTGGTTTAAAAGTTAGTTTAAAGCATTACTCTTAAAAAAGAAGTAACTGGTTGCATAAAAATAGTTACAGTAACTACTATGTACATATGTATCCATTTTTGTACACATACTAACGTTGGCCCCCAATTCATGGAATGCCATTTTCTTTTTCCACTAAGAGTAAAAGAACTTTTCTTTGCATCACTAGGTAAACTTCATAAATCTGTTATAACGAAGGTACACAATTCAATTAAATAAAGAAAACATGTACGTATGTGCATATGTAATGTTTGCAGAGGGCGAAGGTAAAATTCAATCAATTAAAAATCAAGAACTAGTGTGAGGGCTAACTAAGAGAGAGAGAGAGAGAGAGAGAGAGAAGAGGAGAAGAGAGATAGAGAGAGCCAGAGAGAGAGAGAGATTTTCAGAGACGAGAGCGAGAGAAGAGAGAGAGAGAGAGAGAGAGAGAGAGAGAGAGAGAGATACGTACATCATGGAGGTAAATCTCTGGAGGGGTATCATCTTTAAAAAGTACAAATGGGATTACATCTTCTGAAAGTACATGTATTTGCTGTAATTACGTAACATTGTAGTACATACAGCTTGTACCAGCACTTTTCTCTGAGGTTAAGAAGGTAATTTTCACAGAACGACAACTCTGTTATGTCTCTGATATGTTTTACTAGTTGATCATAAAGGTCTTATATAGTGACAACACTGTCAATTACATACTGCCTTTGTATTATTTTCAAAAATATAAATAGCATACACAGAACCTCCATAATGATTTTACACTTAAAAACATAAAAACTTTGTTAACTGTAGTATACTAGTACATACTTCAGAAATTAAGCAGTTTCTGAAGGGATATCATCTTTGAAAAGTGCAGTAACTTTGTGTATGGGTATCGCATCTTGTAAAAGTACATATATGCACTAACTGTAGGTGCTGTAATTACCTTTGTATCATATTTATGCACATACAAAAATAAAAATATAATAAATTTTTAATAAAAACTATCCAGAAAAGTTTTAAAACTTAAAAATTTACATAATAATTTAAACAAACACAAAATTTTGCAGTGTTTTGCTGTGTTTCTGGAAGATTCGCAAATTTTCGTGCTATTGTGAATTTGCACAACTGGAATCGCGTAAGTTCGGGGTATTATTGTACTACTGTACCATAAATATCTTTATTGCCATTGCGTATTTGGCTGGTAGAAGAGGTGTAATTTGGAGATAAAGTGGTACCTTGACATACAAAATTAATCCATACCAAGGCGGCCTTCATATCATGAGCTTTTCGTATCTTGAAGCATTTTACATGTAAAATGCCTAATCCGTTCCAAGCCCTACAAAAACACCCCAGTAAATTATACTTCCAGGCTTACAACACATGTTCTAGGGTTATGACGTCGATCGACGGAAGAAATATGACTCCAAAAAGGCAAAATACTGTACATACTTGAGTAATATTCAGCTGCATGTAATTTTCAACCCCATTTTTACTGCATATATTAGGACTTTAGCATATGTCCCTTAGCAATAAGTCTAGCCTATGTTAGCAGTTGCTACTGTAGCCTAGTCTATGATTCTGATATCTAAACCTAAGAAGCTAAAAGCTTAGAATATGCCAATAAAATGTATAAATGATCAGTATGTACTCATTTCAAATAGTTATTAATTAACCATTAACTATAATAAACGATCAAACAAAATAAAAGCTTCCAAACTTCTGTTTACGTTCAGCACTTACAAGTACCGAATGATTGCCAAGCAATCACTTTTCCTAGCACACAGTAAGCCATAAATTTTCATTATCTCTCTTCAACTACTGAAACTACCAAACAGTAATAACCATTCATTTCTATTCTTTATTCTATCTTTACCTAATGTTTTTTTTTTATTAAATGTATTGCATGAATAAGTTTTTCAATTTACAGCATCCTTTTACCAATAGAATACATAGAGCACTAGGAGTAGATGCTGACCAATAGGAGAGCAGGATCTTACGGCGGTGACTAGCATCAGGAACCAATGGGAGAGCGGGAGGATGGTGGCGAGTTTACAGAGTTGGTGGCGCGCGAGTTTTAAAATTGCTCTCGGTGGTCCGGGCGAATCTCGGGACATTACAGCAACAACCTTTCGTAACTTGAACTATTTTCGTATGAAGAGCCAAAAAAATCTTCGTATTTGCTTTCGTATCTCGAGTTTTTCATAAGTTGAGCCTTTCGTAAGTCGAGGTACCACTGTACTTTTCTTTCTTTTTTTTTTTTTTTTTGTAAATCAACAAATTGGGTTTACTAAAGGCCAATATTTCCTTTGTAGCATTTTTATGATCAAACTAAATGGTTTTGTGATATCTACAGTTCCCTAGTCACCCTTAATACCAGGGTTCTTTTCAATGTTCAAGAATACATCCATGCGGATCTACAGCTACTAACGGGTATTACTCAGCAAGTGGTGATGTCACAGGTGTTTAGAAAATTGTCGTGACACTTGTATTTTTGTTAAGGCAATAAGAAAGTACTTTTTGGTAATGGTGAGCTTTGCCAAACATTTTAAAATCTTGGGAGATACTGATTTTACATATTTTACATATGATACTGCAATAATTATTGGTTTTATTTATGTACCAACTATTGTAGCCTATAGGATACTTTACCATTACCTGGTGCTTGGAGATAGACCGGGTAAATCAAAGGTTATGAAATGTGTAGAAATATACAGTATGCATATACATTTAGTTTTGTCTTAATTGAGACGAGAAGCTTTAAGGCAATGTTATTGTACTAATTGTGAATATTTTAATACATTACTGCAATTTTATAGATATGACACATTGATCATGTTTTCTTACAGTATACTATGGACCTGTACTTGTGGCCATGTAGGCCTGTGTTAATTGAAGTGTTTGTAGCCCCTACAGTGATATAGGTAGCTAACATGAGTAGTTTTTATTAAACACTTGTTCCTTTTACCATGACTTGGCTCCTATTATGCAGGACCTACACATTACCTGTACCAAAGCAAACTGCTCAGTCTACTATTTGCCTCTGGAAAAGTGGCTCATAACTAAATACCTGTCAGCCCCTGAAGGAATAAAGGAGAAACTGGTTGGTGGGTGGACATATGTGAAACATGCCACATGCTCTTGGCAGCAAGTTTAAATGATGAAAGAGCTAATTTTCAAGCTGTCTATGAGTTATAGGTTTCAATAGGATTACATAACCAAAAGGATTACATAAGAAGACTACTGGACATTGTTCCAGCAGAACTTGACAGTGTTTCCATCCCTCTCCCAGTAAATTTCATATTTGGGCCAATACTCCAAAAGCAATGAATTCTAGGAACCCCCACTTCAATTCCTCGTATGGAGACGAAGAATCTCTCCTTGGGAGGGAGGCCAAGGAGAGAGGTTACTGATACCGGACATACAGTGGTATAGCCACTGAAATTTCCCTTCTGAATCTGGAAGATCTAGGAAACAGTCTTCTGTTTTAATCAAGACAGATACTTCAAATGAGAATCTTGCCTTCCCATGCAGCAATCATGTAATGAGGGGACCTGCCTTCCACCCCATCTGAAGTGTATACCTTCTAAGGGGTAGCGATTTATCCTGGAATTCTATACTGCCAGGCAGTAGTGATAAGGCTGCCTTGGCTCAACCAGTTCATGCAGGCTTCCCGGATATGAAAATTCAGCTTGCTGTACTTTCTTTACATGATATGACTGCCTTGTTTCAACCAGCTCACGCAGGCTTCCCTAATATGACTGCTTGGCTGAATCATTTCATGCTAGCTTTCCTGATTGGGAAATTCTGCTTGCTGTACATCCTATCCTATGCTGCCAGGAAGGGGTGATAGAACTGCGTTGGCTCATCAGTTCATGCAGGCTTCCCTGATAGGAAATTCCACTTGCACCACCAACCTCTTCAACCTCACCAAAACCAGACACACACACACACAACAACTTCACAACCCCAAAATCTATCAAATAACACCAAAACAACTAACCACCAAAGGATAACTGCTGCCAAAACCAACTCTGACTTCACCAAACACCTCACTGCTTACGACTCTTGTAACAGACTTCCACTGACATACTACAGAGCGCCACAACAGACATGCTTCTGACTGCCATTTAACCACTCCCATTCATTCTTCCACCAATCTCTCTCTCTCTCTCTCTCTCTCTCTCTCTCTCTATCCTCTCTCCTCCTATTCTCTCTCTTCTCTCTCTCTCTCTTGCTTGCCTTCCAATGATGTCAAAGGATTTTCTTATCACAATGCAGAAATCTGATCCTACATTAATAAAATGTTGGCGAGACAGGTAGCTTCGCACATTAACATTCACAATCCTGGCTAATGTACACTAATACATACACCCATGACCGAGCTAAATTTAAGGATGGCCAATTCCAAAGAAAAACTAAAAAAAACTCATCAATGGAAAGAGGAAGATATCAATATGTTCATGGTATAAGAAAAACATTCTAATAAAATTTCTGTACCTTCCACGGGAAGTTGAAAGTGAATACTTCCCACCCAGAGCAGGCCTCTTTTCCCTGAGACAGTCGTAAAAATATGCTATTTTTACCAACTTACAAGTGTTTTTTCTAATATTTTTATTTTGTCAAATTATAATTACAGCTTAGACAATATCATAACATAAGAACTAAAACCAGGAACAAATTCTGAGTATATTTATTGTAAAATATCTATAACTCATCCTTGGATGGGAAGTTTAGACAACATTCCCCATTACCACCTCAAGCAAGAATGAATCTCTCTCAGCTCACTTCGACTATTGTATGGCAATCTGAAATTGCCAATAGTGATAAATAGACCAAGAAACATTTTTCCCACAAAATTCGTTCAATCTGGATGGTGCCAAATCTTGAACATATACATATGTATTGCTACCCGATATGTAATGCTACCTGGACTTTACCACAAAGCTATATGTAAACACATGTGTATGTTACCCGTCCACAAGGAATTAATGAGGCTAAAGAAAGACCAGAGTTTTATCAACATGACAACAGACTTATGAGACTATTTAGACCTAGCCACCTCTCTCAAGAATATGATTGGGCATAAGAACATCAGTTAGTGGTTCCATCCTCATTTAGGAATGAAATTATTTCTTTGTCACATGATGGTCTTAATGGACATCTAGGTATTAAGAAAACCTAATGGACATCTAGGTATTATGAAAACCTATCAAAAGCTTCAACCTCACTATTTTTGGCTGGGAATGAGAAAATGTGTAGCAAAGTACATAAAATCTTGCCATATTTGCCAAGTTGTAGTGTAACCCAACCAATCTATTCCTCCTGCTCCCCTCATCCCTATCCCTGTATTAGAAGACCTTTTGACAAAGTTCTAACAGATTGTGTTGGTCCTCTACCTACCATTCGTAAAGGCAATATAAATGCACCTTCACTATCATGTGCACCTACACCAGATTCCCAATAGGTATCCCTCTTAAGAATATTTCTGCTAACCATAGTTACTAACTTGCTGCATATATTCTCACATTTTGGTATTTCTAAGGATTAACAATCTGAACAAAGAACTGATTTCACTTCTGATCTATTCGAAGATGTACTCAAAAGAACTAAAAGTACTACATGCTGTAAACTCATTTGTATAATACCCTGAGTCTCAAGGAACTATAGAAAGATCCATCAGACACTTAAATCAATGCTGAAATGATATTGCTTAGAAAGTTCACATGATTGGGATGGACTTGATTTTTTACTATTTGTTATTAGGGAATGCAAACAAAAACCTTTGGGGTTTTCTCCTTTAGAGTTGCTTTACTCTCAAGAGATCAGGGGTCCCCTAAAAGTCATGGAAGACTGTTGGCTAACAGATTGCTAGGAATCAGAATCCTCCAAACTAAATGTACAGACCTTATGAACAACTTGAAAGAGAAGTTATCTAAAGTAAGACAGCTATCTAAAGAATATTTCCCTAAAAGCCAAAATTCCATGAAAGTCAACTTGGATAAATCAGCAAAAGTCCAAATGTTTCAGTCTGGAGATAAAAGTGTTAGTATTTTTAACAATACCTGGGTCACCTCTCTCTCCTAAATATCACGGGCCTTATACAGTAATTGAGAAATTAGAGCAAAAACTACTTAATATACCGGGATGGAATGACTTGGTTAAAGATTTGTATTCATATTCACGAGAAATGCTTTTACTGTGGAGGCAAAATGTAGTCCAAGGGAAGGACACACAACATAAAACTAAGAGCCGATGCAATGTCTAGAAACTTAGAATCCGGTGATTATCTTTGCCTTTGGAAAGATATCCAGTCCTTAAATCCCAAAACTAAAAAGCTCTCACAGAGAGTAGGGGAAGCAGTCGGTGACGAGGCGAGGCTATCGTAAGTATGTGGGGAGATCACTTCAGCAATATCCTGAATTGCATAAACGATCAAGACTCTTGAAGGAATGTATGTAGCCTCCTTACTGATATCATTCAATTTCATTTTGCAGATTGTATTACACCTGGTAACATCAGCGATGCCATAAACAGCCTGCCTAACAATAAATCGCCCAGCTGCGATGGTCTTCCCTCGGAAGCCTTCAAATTCTGCCACCCAATAATCTAAACTTTGTTACCTGCCCTTTTCAATGCGTGCATAATTCACCATTTTTTTCCGGACTCCCTAATCTTAGTTAACTTGATATCATTAATCATAAACAAGCTAAAGGATGCAGCTGACCCTGGCAATTACAACGATCACGTCAAAGATACTTGAGTCAGTTCTTCTAGAGAGACTTCTCCCCTTTCTACACACCACTGACAACCAGTTCGGGTATAAAGCAAACCACTCAACCGACGCCTGCATCTACATACTGAAAGAATTGCTGAACTATTACCAATCATCAGCCCCTCTTGTTTTCCTGTTTTGTGGACGTGAGAAAAGCATTTGACAGAGTAAACTACCTGAAGCTCTCCCTGAAGCTGCATAAAAGAGGCACGCCCCTATATCTAATTGGCATTTTATATTGCTGGTTCTCCACATAGCAATTCTGTGTCAAATGGGGTAACATATTGTCACACACCTTCAGCTCCCTAAACTAAACAGGCTTCAGCAAGGGGGCATTCTCTCTCCATACCTGTTTAATACATATGCAGATGCCTTGAATGTCAAACTGAACTTACTCCCAATCGGATGCACTGTCAATGAAACAACTATAAACAACCTCTGTTACACCGACGATATGGTTCCGATTTCCCCATCAGTGCAAGGTCCCCAACGACTCATTGACACTTGCCATCAATATGCTGAGGAATTTGATATCCTATACAATGACACCAAGACCCAGTGCATATCGCTGCTCCTGAGATTGCTTAAGCAAATTGAAGAACCACAAATTTTCCTTGGAAATCATTGACTGGAATTCGTGCACAAATTTCCGTATTTGGGTTTGGGTCACATTATCACGGACAACCTAAAAGATACGGCCGACATAGAACAGAGGTGTTGTAAAATATGTGCAACTGGCACCATAATTGCAAGGAGGTTTGCCTTCTGTCACAGGGACTTGAAACCGCTGCTCTTCTGCTCTTATTGCTACAAAATCTATGGGTGTTCCCTGTGGACAAACTACGCCAGGGAGACTATGAGACGTATCACTGTTGTTCATAATGACATTCTGAGATGCCTCCAAACACTCCTCGCTACCACTCCGCCACACAGATGTTCACAGAAAACCACCTGGACAATCTAAAAATCACTGTCAGGCGAACAATGTCCAGTCTGATCACCTGACTGCGAAACAGCAACAATTTGCTCATACAAAGCATCCTAAGTAGTGAGGCAAGAACAATATCTAAATTGTGGGGAAGATGGGAAAATAAAGCGTTTATCCCCTAAATGACTAAATTCCCATTTTTGCAAGATGGCATCTGCAGAATCTGTCATTATTGTTGTAGTGCTATGATTATTGTCACTACTGGTATTTTCCTTTTTTCATTTATTACTGTGATTATAATCAATATAGTTTTTACATTCTATTTTTCAACTATCCTCAATCTTAGTAGGGGTATGACCATTATTTTGACTACCTTCTTTTAGACTACCTCAGCAAATACAGATATTGCCACTTAATCTTTGGTTGTCTTTTTTTATATCATGTTATC
>NC_061107.1:136886749-136899249 GCF_015104395.2 Macrobrachium nipponense | reverse complement strand
TTATTTAGAGGTCTATGTACCAGATGAAGATATGGAGGCAGAGGATGTGAATAAAAAAAAATGAATGAAGGAAATATAATATTGCTACATAACGTACAATGGTGTATTAAAAAAAAGTCAGCAACACGATACCGTCAAAAGCTGAGAATAGGTGAAAATGGACATATGTTTTAAGGCAATTTGGTCATGGGAGAGAATTGAGGTTGGGAAAAAAAAATGAAAAGTCCGTAACCGAAATTTTTCCGCTGGAAAAGAGGCAGAGTGTAGGCTAACCGAGTGGAATGGCCGTTTTGGCCTGTAGGAATGAATAAGGAAAATATAATGGAAAGGTGCAACGAGTTTTACCAATTACTTGAAATGGTACTTAATAAAATACGAACTTTAGAACCCCCTACAACCCCAGATTTGGCCGCCACCTAGGAAACATGACGGCAAAACTAAGTTCTCGTTGAGTATTTTCTCTGAGGCTCACGAGGAAAATTTGTATAAGACAAAAAAAAAAAAAATCCTTATTATATTTTCTGATCCATTGCACCGTTTTGGCGCTTACGGTGCAAGATCGTGCACATCCTCTAGTCATATCTCTATTTTTTGCATTATACTTGATGGGAAACAATCTTGTGAACCTGCACGTCCTCTAGTCGTTCGCAATTCTTTCCCTAATACCAGAAGGGAAACGACCTTGTGTTATTTTGAGGGGGGCTCGACCCACAAGTCCATGCTTAGCAACTCAACAATGTAGATAAAAAAACCACTGGAGAGAGAGAGAGAGAGAGAGAGAGAGAGAGAGAAAATTTTCCGAGGTTCACCATCAACATTCTGGGTAAGAGTCCCCAGTGGAACAGCTGGCACATGTGCTCTGAGGGCTCTTGCATAAACATAACTACTACCCAGCAACTTGTTCGCAGAAGTAGCTGGATAGACAACATTGGAAGCTTTTATTTCACTTCCCTCCATCGCGCCACATACAACATTTATACATGGAACCCAATAAAGCGCTCGCGTACTTTACTAATTACAGTAGTAGTGGTTCTTGGTTAAATTTTGCATTAATATCAAGCAAAACAGCTTTAAACAAAGATTGCTCAAAAGTTGCTATGCATCTCTGCGGTTTGAACTCAAGACATCTCCCAGGCTTTGATGATAACTGTGTGTGTATACAGTGTCATTTTCATTACCTTGAGTAACTAAAAAGAGCGCGCGGCAAGTTGGACATGTCTACCTCAGAATCCTCTTTGCAGAAGTTCGTAACCGGAATGGCAGTCTTTGTTGCGCATCTTCCATTCAGTCATGTGAATTCTCCTGCTGACAGAGACAACTTTTATTGAAACTGGAATGGCATTTGCTCAATCTTGGAATGTTATCCCAAACAATCCACAAGGTTGTAAGGAAACCGAGTGTCTAACACGACGCGGAAGGATCTTTATTAATCTTAAGGACCTATCTCCATTAGGATCTTTCGAAGGAGTGGCCCACGACTGAATTCCACCCATAATGAGGAAATGTCGAAACAATCCAATGATTCAGATGATTTTGTCATCATCGTCTTATACAACCTAATAAACGATGACTATTTAGATGCTGTTTAGAGCTATATTTTTTAATGAAATGAGCAGTAAAGCCTAAATGTTAAGGGGGTTATGGTACAATTCGGTCTATTTACTGTTATTACAGCATGTGAAATTGCCCTTCGTGTTTTTCCATTCAGTACACTAGTTGTAACAAATCAGTTGAGGTGTAAGGGAATCAATTCGTCCAAGAATTCATCTCGTGGTGCATATACGTGTAACCTTAGGTCTTCAGCAAATATTTGTTCAGTGTAACTTCTCAAATAATCCTGCAGCATCTTCAGTAGATTTTGTTCGCAGAGCAATGACTTACTCTTTTGAAATACATAATTATACGCGTTTTTCTCATTGGGAAATGACTATACTGACAGCATTGTATAACAAAATGACAAGAAAGTATAAGAAAATTAAATGAAACATTTGGGAAAAGTTCACTTTACCTCGCTAAGAGGAGGAGTCAGTGAGGAAACTAAATTCAGAGTCCAAAATCTAAGCATGACTACTAACACGTGAATATCAAATAACTGTTGTCGAAGTTATATTAATAATATCTTTCTTGATAGATATGAAAAACACTAGAAAAAATGAAAAACAATTTTCATAACACTATGTAGTTTATCTTATGACGTCACACATGTTCGGTGAAGGTCAAAATTTGACTCGGGTAGATAGACAAGATGGATTGTTTGTTTGTTTGTTTGTATGGTGTTTTTACATTGCATGGTTTGTTTGTTTGTTTGTTTGTATGGTGTTTTTACGTTGCATGGAACCTGTGGTTATTCAGCAACGGGACTAACGGCTTTACGTGACTTCCGAACCACGTCGAGAGTGAACTTCTATCACCAGAAATACTACACATCTCTCACTCCTCAATGGAATGGCCGAGAATCGAACCCGCGACCACCGAGGTGGGACGCTAATACCATACCAACCAAGCCGCTGAGGCGCTTTAGATAAGATGGAGAGCAAGAGAGCGCACAACACCTCATCTCTTCGATCATTAACTTACATGAGACTAATGTTCCGTTAGGCGACATAGCTCGGCAGCTTAGCATCAACAAAACAACAGTATATACACAGATACGACGGAAGAGCGAGAGGAACTGTGGGTCACTGGCACAGCCTCCTTAGCTCCAATAGTAGTTGCGACAGATTCAAGAGAGAAAATATGCTTCTATAGTTAATGAACATATGAGTACCGTAAACAAACAAAGTAGAGAGAGTGAGAAAATGGTGGGAGGGGAAGAGAATCTGTATTTTCTTCTTTTCATCTCCGTATTTTCTTTATTTCTATTTATTTTTTTGGACAAGTTGTTCATTTACCTTTGAACTACTAAAGATAACTCTGCTCACTTAAACTACAGAAATGATATGCTTATTTTGTATCTGCACTTATTTCACGGTGACGGTTGAGGAGGTGGTTACAGCCAACAAATTACTCTGCCACATCCTCGGATGTCGTCAGTTTTTGTGCTGATAATCGGGTTTCCCACACTGTAAAGCGCGCTCTTTGAAGAAAGATTTTGGATATCTTTTTTCTAGTGACACTCGCGTGGCTATTTAACACAGGGGTGGTATATACTTAAAACCAAATCTGTTATATTAAAACAGTTTCGAAACATTGTGAAAAAAAAACTAAGTAGCTTTGACCATCCGTGATGAAATGAGGTTTCTACATCCTTAGCGACAACGGCACCGGTAGCTTATTCTAATTGGTTAACGCAAGGGTTAGTTTATCCAATCCGATCATCAAATTGCTTTGCTCTCATTACCTTTTACGTTAGAATGATAAGAGTAGAACCGACTACCTTCAAGCTTCTCACTATAATACACTACATGGAAAGGGTTATTCATAACATTATGCATACTACAGTAAATCACACCTGTAAAGGTTACACAGGCTAACAGCGTCTTCCACAGGTGTCAGTATACAAATTGCACTTGGGCGAAAACAGTATTTATCAGAAATACTTAGAGAACTGGAATTATCATAGAACATTATTGAATTGAGTGACATACTCCTCAAATGGAAAGCCGGGACATTCCTCCTATCCTTTCTCTCCTTAAAAATGATCAAGCCTCAATATCCAGGAAGCGGGAAGCTTTACATGCAGTCAGTGAGTGGGTCGAGAAGACGCCGCTCATAAGCTTTCCGATTTGAAAAGGCTCGTTTGAAGGAAGTTTTCTGCACGAGACCTCGAATGATCCAAAGCAGGCAGCCACCCAGAATAAAAGCATTCCAATATATTCAAAAGACCACAATAATAATGATGTGACATCTTCTAACGTTAATTTAACAAGTAATAAACGTTTAATTTTACAATGCTCGTCCACCCACATAGAGAGAGAGAGAGAGAGAGAGAGAGAGAGAGAGAGAGAGAGAGAGAGAGAGAGAGAATGTCATACAGTGGAACCAATATGAGACGGCTCAGCAGATCGATGTATGCTTTGTTAAGGCTGGTTTCCCTTCACACTTGCATACACACACCAACCTCCTCCTCCTCCTCCTCGTGGATTCTCATCTCCTAATAATACAGGATAGATTTTCTCTAGCTGCACCACAGAATGCATTGTGTGTATCTATCTGCATGTATATGTGTATGTGTGTATGTATGTATGTATGTATGTATGTATGTATGTATGTATGTATGTATGTAATATGTATAATATATAAATATTATAATATATATATATATATATATATATATATATATATATATAGATTCTACACTACACATACATACTATATATACATACACATAGTATGTATGTATGTATGTATGTATGTAAAATATAGTATATATATATAGATATATATATATATAGATATATATACATACACATACGTATGTATGTATAATATGTATATTATATATATAGTATATAATATATATATATATATATATATATATATATACATATATATATATATATATACGTATGTGTATGTATATATAGTATGTATATGTAGTTGTAGGAACTACTGGTCATTTTTTATCCCCAGATGCATATGAAATTGTAATAGCACCATGCCCTCTTATTTCTCAAAATCTTTGCTTTTTTTTTTTTCTTTTTTTGTTTTTTTGATAGTACGCTTGTCACTGCAAGTTGGAGCTCAAGGCTTTGTAGTGACAAGCGTATCCAAAAAAGAGCAAAGAATTTGAGAAGTTAAGAGGGCATTGTGGCTATTACAACTTCCTACACACACACACACATTATATATATATATATATATATATATATATATATATATATATATATATATATATACACACATATAATATTTTTTAACAGGATATACGCATAAGCCTTTTCCCCGTTTGAATCTGAGCGAGTGGTTTCAGGTATTAACCTTTACATCCACAACTGAACGTCAGAAGGTTGTCAGTCTCCCTCTCCCTTCCGAATGGCTGTTCAGAGAGCGCATGCGCAGAAAGCGTCTGGCTTTATTTGGCTCTCTCTTTTGCGCACACATCAGAAAAAACGGCGCTTAGCTTTGTTACTCAAACGAGCAGCAGTATAAATATAAAGTCTGAAATGTCACTCATCTTTTAGAGGTTTAGTTCAAGAAGTTATTGGCACACGTGTATAAATATGGCGCGCGAAGATAATTCACTATTCTATACTTGGTTCCTCAACGGGAACAATTCTGCTAGTGTAAATTATCCAAACAAATGCCAGACATTCTGTCCTTCCTTCAACTTCTCGAATTAAATTGATTCTGTGGCACATGGCTCTATGGTATCATCGCTTAAAAAGAATTATGCGCAGTAAACTGCGTTTTCAAATTCAACTTGACAAATACACAGACTTCGCAAGCGGTAATAAGAATGGAATTCCTTAAAATACGGATAGCCTACTGTTGAATATATTATAACAGAAACAAAAGCCACCACAAAAAGAGTTAACCCTTGACCTACCTACCCTTCCTCGGCCCAAAATCCAATCTTTCCAAAAATTAATAAAGCAACCGGAACTTGTAAATAGACTGAAAGACATTAGCATAACATATTTTCGTTCTCCCGGGACGATCCCAATGTGATCACAGCTTCAGTCCTCAGCCTTCAAACTGATGTGATATCTAAACCCAAAATCTCTCGATTCCAGGAACGATGGGTTCGGTTATTTTTTTTTCCCCGTCAGGCTTTGGAACAATCTCCCTGCTTCTGTTTTCTGATTCCAATGACTCTGCCCAGCGATCAAGGATCAGTCCTTGGTCTAAGAAAGACGTCAGTTCTCGGCCAAGTGGGCGGAGCTACACCTACGTCACGAAGGTTTTAATTTTAATATCAGGATTTACCCAATATTTTGGTAAAACCTGTACACACTTAAAGCAAGGTAACCTACACGACTGAATGACTCACACTGCGAAGAGATGTAATTAGGTAAAACTCAAAATTAACTTTATTGTAACACCAAGAATATATTTGCCCCTACATGCGGGTGGCCATGCATTTCAAGTAGAGAATACTTTCAACTGTAAGACATAAAACCTTTCGAAGTCAATTGAAAATATTTCGGTTGTTACTTGAATTCTATAAGTTAGAAGAGGCAAGGCAGCTCTTGTGCGTGTGTGTGTGTGTGGTTTTTTTTATGTGCGTAAAAGAAAACTATTGTCCCGGCTTTCTGTACGTCCGTCCGCAAGTTATTCTGTAAGCTCTCAGATCTAAAAAACCACGGAGGCTAGATGGCTGCAAATTGGTATTTTGATAATCCACCCTCCAAACATCAAACAAACCAAATTGCAACCCTCTAACCTAAGTAGCTTTTAAAAGTTCAAGGTAAAACAAATCCATATTCAAGCATGTCTCCACTACTAGCTCCCAAGTTCTGGGACTAGCATAAGTTCTTGACGTCTACAGTTAGTTGTCTCTTCGGAGATTCTAGATCTACAAACGGAGGGACTCATAGTTAACTGAAAACTGAACGACGAGCGGGCTTGTGTTTCTGGCATTATGTTCAGGTGCTGGAAAAATATACACGCTCTTTCCGTCTACGTCCCTATACACAGACTATACATGTGAAGGGCGTAAGGCCTCGTCGGAATATCCAGTTAAACTTAGCAATACAACTATACGAACAATAAAGTATATATTTCAGTTTTTGGGCACCACAGCTGTTTGTTTGTTTGTATGGTGTTTTTACATTGCATGGAACCAGTTTTACGTGACTTCCGAACCACGTCGAGAGTGAACTTCTATCACCAGAAATACACATCTCTCACTCCTCAACGGAATGGCCGAGATTCGAACCCGCGACCACCGAGGTGGGACGCTAATACCATACCAACTGCGAACTTGCTAGTGTAGGGCGCGTACAACGTCGTCTTGCGAGGTAACTCATTTAAATGCTCATACAGTCCTCCTGAGAGCGATCCTGGTGTCAAGTGCGAGTCCTTCGACGTGCAATGCTAAAAACGAGTTTTAGCTAAGCATTAATAGTTTCAAGGTTATAATTGAATGCTATTTGATTCAAAGGACTGTTAATAAACAAAGGCAATGACTGAATAACTGCAATTTATGAACGGATGCAGCCAATGTATATGGATATGTCACTGTATTACTAAAATCAACGACAAAACTATTGAAGAGACTAGTTCCATCCAGGTTACAAAATTGCGCAAGTTTGGAAGGGACACTCACAGAGGCCTATTTCCTTAATCAAACGCATGAGTTATGGCAAAACAGGTACTGGTAACATGACAGGCATAATAACTAAACCACCAGAGCAATGATCAACTTCCGAACCTGGGAAAAGAACGGGAAGCGGCCGATGATAGACGTGACGCGTGATGCCACAACACTGAGCGATCAACGAGGAGGATGTCATCACCCATTCTCTAGCGGTCACTCAAGTGTGTTCTAAGCCCTTCACAGAAATTCACTAAGTACGAATAATTATATATAATCATTCAATATGATTTCTAGATAAGATGTTCTTATTAGGTCACCTTACTTTCATATGGTTTGACATGTGCTGAAATGCTACTATACTACGAAATGAAAAACGCTCTATCTAAAGTGATAACTCAGAAAATGCGCACAAACTGAGATTAATTCGTAAGGAAGTCTTGCAAGCTATAATAGCTTTCACCGATAAACAAGGAAGCTCACATGGCAAAAAGCCAGAAAAAAAAAACTCACGTTCACCAAATTCAACGACTTTTCACGCAGGAGAAATTTGACATTCCATGAATATACATGGTCTCAAAATCAATAAAAAAAAAAGAAAGAATACGGCAATATGCGTAATGAATAAAAAAAATGGAAGGCAAACTTTTGTATTGCATCCTTATTTTTACGAACATAATTACAATGACTACATTGCTGTCATGGTTGTCTGATACTCAAATTTTCACAAAATGGCGAGAAACCAAGTACAAAAATACATGCAATGCAGAATGTTTTGAAACAGACTTTGATAGCCATGGACAAAATTCGACGCCCGTACTCTCAAATTTCTTCAACTTTCCTTAATAAGAGGAGAGTTTCTAAAGTACCTTCATATTACTGAACCCACGTTCTCTCAATCTATCCTCTTCATTTTCCTCCACAAAGTCAGCACTAAATCAAGCAGCACTGGAACTCAGTCCGCCAACCATTTAGGTATAGAATACAAAACGTGAAATGTTAACGAGCGACGTACGCCGACTCAGGGCCAAAGTTTACATGGCCTTCTGCAAAAAAAATATATATATATATAAATAAAATAAAATAAAATTAATAAATAGAACCGTTGACTAACGGCCTAATCTAGAAACTGGTAAACGACATTCAAACTCTGACGTCATTATTACCGAACGATTAACTCCGAACATGGCTAATTAATGACAAATTTACGAAAAGGACATGCTGTTTCAGTAACACGACAAGGATTATTCACATCAATACTGAAGAAAAGGTAACCAACACCGAACCAAGAAAAAGGATTCTAAAGGTGACAGCGCCATGGAATGGACATTGAAATTCTGCCACTAAACTTCGTTACCGGGAATTACCAACTGGAAAGACATGAATTCTCCATCGAAATGACACGTGTAATCCAATGAAGACTGCCATCCGTAACCAAAAGAAGTACTACATCACGTGTAATGCCACTAAAACATAACTAATGTCTGTCATCAGTACATGATTAAACGTGGTATTAGCACATGTGAAATAATACTTGTTATTGAACACGATGCATTAGTGGGTGACTGATGAAAAGGACGACGTTTGCAGGAAGATAGTCAACGTCTTCAACAAGGAACTAATAACAAATTTCTGTGACAGGCCGTGTTGGCTGGTGCATGTAAATAAACTTCGAAACCAGGTGTTAGAAACTAAGAAATGATAAATGATTAAACAAGCTTACAGTAACAAATGAGTTAATCCAGGAAACAAAAAAATTATCCTTGTAGCTAATGTGGACGTCATTTTTCATTTACTTGTTGCAAATATCTATCACTCGTTGTATGCAGACACCGCATACATCTTTTCTTATTTCTGGCTGCAAACGACGGCTATTATTTCTTAGTTATATTAAGTCACTGAGTGTGACGAGTTAATACGATGTATTAAGTGTGTATTAAGTGACTGGTTTGGTGCAATGGTGGTCCAAGACAGGACTTGTTATGTCTCCGTGGATATAAGCTATTATTTCTTAGCTCCCGACATTAGCTCCCATTTCTAACTTGCAACCGTACGATTGTATTTTCTATTGGTATTCATGGCTGTCATGTCCAATTCCTCAGATATTTCCCGGTTTTCTTAATCAGTTATTTTGCTCTGGTTACAGACACTAGTCCTTTAGGCTTTGTTGCAAGCATAAAACATCCTTTCCTGTTTCCGTGTATTTAGCTATTATTTCAGGTGAAAGTGGCTGCAAAAAGTTTAGTTAGTGAAAACAAACTATCTTTTCCTGCTCACAGAATGGTCATCGCTGCCGTTTTACAAAGACCTGATAGATGTAAAAATTGCTTTTATTTTCTACTCCAAGTCATATTTAAATTACTTGTAATTATGGTTGCAGAAACCTCCTATCATGTTTTAGATAGTTGCGTCTTGTGGACACCAAGAAAAACTGAAAGATAGCTGTAAACAAACCCAAACAAATACAGCACCAACACTTTGCAGTATCAGAAGCAATGATACATACTGCTGGTACACCTCATCATCATGCAACTGGGAACGCTACATTATTCTCCTCAAACAAGGTGTCGGATATCCTCTCTACAAAAACACAATTGTTGCGCAGATTTTTGAAACGGGTATTAAAAGTAACAGTACCGCTTTGAAATAAAATCTAAATATAATCTGAGATTCCTTTGTAGTCAAAGCATCTGAAAGGAACATGCCTCCAGCAAAGATTAAAATTAGGAGCGCGAAAGTGCGGTCACGCACGCGCGCACACACACACACACACACACACACACACACACACACCACACATCCTCCGACACGCTTGAGCTGGCGGGAGTACCCCAGTAATAATTTATGGGTCCATACGCTGAGGGTTTAAGTATCCTTAAGTTGGAATATTTCCTAAAAAGAGATCCCTGTCACATCCAGGTTAGATTTCATCGCAAAATGTAGTAGTCATCTAATCTGGTTTAAAAACTTCACACATACTGCTTATCAGAGACCATCCATACCCCTTATGACATCTTGTAGATTTGAAGAAAGACTGAGAGACGGCTATAAGCAGAGAGACCTACGTGAACACACAATTCTTTGTAACATCACAGACAGAGATAATGACATCGTCCTTTTTGTGGAGGGCAAATTACAAATGCTAAATTGTCAACCAAACATTACAACAAAACTGACCACAGTTTACAGTGGCGAATATCAACGTGGCCTTCACATATCTTTGGGGCCACTGGACATGTTTGGAATACGATTGAGATTTAAGAGGAATTTACGTAGGAATTTACGTCTGATGGGACACTGGGAGTCCCGGTATACCAAGGCTGGGCCACTTTTTGGGGAGTCAATAGACAATGATATTGGGCGGTCGAATAGCCATCAAATCATTCAGCCGCTATCGGATGCTTTCACAGCTGGAAGTTTTATTCTGTTTTTTTATTGTTATTTTATCTCGTCACTTCTATCCGATTCAGAGAGAGAGAGAGAGAGAGAGAGAGAGAGAGAGAGAGAGAGAGAGAGAATATCAAATTACCATCTGGAATATGTGACAACATTTCGAGCAAGTCTTCAACCAGTCTTCAACATATATAATACATAAGTATTACTTATGTTATAAAGCTTTCTTACGTGAGGTAAGTGCAAGATAACCAGCAAAGGCTCTTTTAATGTGAAATACCATGTTGCAGTAGGCTATCGCGCAAAAGGTAGGTTTGTGCAACTTGGAAGAGAAAAGGCAACAGCCCCAATCAATCAATCAAATAAAAGGCGACTTTCAATCAGGAATGATTGACAGAAGTCTCTAAGGAAAAAGGCCCCTCTGTCATACAGGAATACTGAAGTCATTCATTCCTGGGAATGGGCATCGTATACTCCTTTAATTATGCTGATTTTCTGCTCTTCAATATTAAGAGAACAATGCAAAGCACCTATCTACAAGGCTTTGAAAAAATAGAATTACTAATATGACAAACTAACCCATTTACCATTTTCTCCTTTAATTTGAATTAAGATGTAATTAGACAATGTCCAGCCAAACCTTCCATATTGCGTGACAAATCTTTGTTTATATATATATATTATATATATATATATATATATATATATATATATATATCTATATATATATATATATATATATATGAACCTGCGAGTAAGCATTAATATATGTATGTGTTATAGTGTATATATATTGTTCAAGATTTTAGCTAGAAACAAGGAAAGAAATAATCTTTAACCCAAGTTTAATGAATCTATACGAGTTGCCCCTTCAACTTTGGAGGAATCCATTCTCCTTTTCTTTTGAAAAGCTATCCTCTTCTCCCATTGGTGCTTGGAATTACCCCCCTACAGAGCAACCTCTTTAAAAGGCCTGGAAAGCAGCAGCTACAGGCTGCTCTTGAGCAAGAGCCCGTGCTGGCATAAAGCCAGCTCAATCTAAAACAACAAGCAGCCCACTCTCAGAAGACTCTCAGAAGACCACGGGACCTAGGCCAGGTCAGACCACTGGCCCCTTACAGACGCCGCTGCCACCCCCCCCCCCCCACCCCCCCCCCCCCCCCCCCGCCTCCTGGGCCTGAGTTTCCCATGCTTTGGGAAGCCCAAGTATATTTTTAAAGTCCATAGTGTCCAGACTTAGAGAAGAAGACATCCTGCATCCTCACTAAAGGTACTGTACGGGAAATTCCATTTCAATCAGGGAATTGTTTTATCTTTGTCTGTATTTCATTTCATTCTCCAAGGTGACTTGTGCAGTGTTTCATTCCCCTTCGCCATCTGTGCTCAATTCTGTAATTACTACCCTGCGATACTAGTAACATTCCCCTAGTGAATTTAAGCCAGAAATAGTTCCTGCTGTGTAAATTTCCCAGTCATTTATTTCCCCCCTGAGTGGCCTTTTGACTGAGAGAAAACAGTGAGTAAAGTTTCCCCACGTGTGCCCTGCCTTATGCCTTGCCCTCTCTACTTGCAGACAAACGCTGTGCCTGGCTGTGGTAGAGCTTGGAAGTCCTTCGAAGCTTGCAATGATGCTCCGTTGCGCAATTTTCCTAACCACGTGACCAGGCTGCTCCCCCCACGTGTGTCGGGTAGACTGAGAGAAGTTCTCCTACCCTTGTGTTTCCTGGACCTCTGTAAATTTATGTAAATACAGTGCTTTTAAAACTAGAGTACAGCTTTTATGTAAAATCCTCTCTCTTCAGTAACCCTGGCCTTGTGCCTGGGAAGTTTAGTTTTCAACCCTTTTTTTTCTTGTTCAAACCACTTGTCCTAGAGTTAAGGCCTAAATTTTCAATGTAAATGTATTTTC
>NC_061107.1:136859249-136881749 GCF_015104395.2 Macrobrachium nipponense | reverse complement strand
AGAGAGAACTATAAAATGCATCATTACTTCTTTCATTGAATGATTTAAAAGCCATTCCCTTTCCATTCGGGAAGAGTCTTTCTTCTTAAACTTACAATGAATCTCATTGCAGAAATTGAAATGGATTTGGTTTCAGTAAATGTTAAGGAAATAATGCACAACATTTCCGAGTGATTTGGACGTTGGCATCACGACTTACAGAGGAGTGAGCTAACCTCCTAATCAGTTTTTATCATCATCAGTGCGAAGTCACACGCCAATCTTATTTCTTAAGTATAAAGTATGGCTAATCAAGGAAAAATAAAAAAACTGGAATAAGATCTCTTTAATTCATCGACCATCACGAGATATGGCAATCAACTTACATGGGCTATATATTGTATACACATGCGTTACCAATAAACATGTATATTCTACTATTCTACTCATCACAAATATTTATTACAAATTTAAGAGATTCTGATACTTCGCCAATCTACTTTAATGAGCAAACAGAAGCAAGAACTCAAAGCTGATCTGACTGGATTACGCGGGAAGAACTTGTTTGCTCCACAGCGTTCGAAATATGACGGTTGTTAAGCGAAACGGCTCATCACCGCCACGGAAAACCAAAAATAGTAATGACCTCTGGAATTCTGGAACCGCGACCTACACTCTAATCCCTGGGCCAACAGAGAAGAGAGGGCCCGCAAAAGGGTTCGGAGCAGTCCCATGTATACATATGGAGAGTAGGGTTAGGGAAGAAAGGCTCCTCCCGCCCTAAGGAGCTCGACAAAGTCCGGGAGACAAGAGGGGGAATCTCTTCCAAATGTCGAAACGTCACGAATTCATTGGTGCATATATTCCAACAGTTGGTGTTACATTGACTTGACGAGAATAGAAAGACTTCAGATGCGGCATTTGCATACAAAAACTATTTCCGGAGCACTTTTTATCCTCATGAGTGTCATGCGACCCTTCCGTTGGAGTGGAGGGGCGAGAGATGAAGGAACGATCAAATGAAATCAACTCTCTCTCTCTCTCTCTCTCTCTCTCTCTAATCCATTCCTTTCTTTCCCTCTTTTAGAACCCAAGTCCACCTTTAAAACCGATCTCTTGGCACATAAATTGCTACTAAATGCGACACGCAGGCGCCGGCGCGTGCGCCCTTTCTTCATAAATGACAAGCTCGAAAGATCGCCTGGTTAAATGACAAGCGAATATCACCATTACTCAGTGGTCTTACAAGCCCGCTTGCATTCTAAATCCACTGAATACTCAGCGTTGTCATAAATCATTCTTTCAAAGCGAAGCGTCAACGACATCGACACGAAGACAAACAGACGTGACATCACCATTCACATCTTGTGTGTCTCCGGAAGACGCGAACAATGAGAGGAAAACTGTACTGAATATCTTCTATTAGGATCTCAAACGTCAGTCACTCTTGAGGATTCCATGCCAGGAGAATCTTGATCAATTTTATGGATGACAACTTCAAGTGGTCAAGTTTATCGTTTCCTTAAAAAATACCGCCGCCCTAGTGGCTTGGGATCTAAAACTTGAACCGTGACTCATTTTTTTTTTTTCCACAAACCACATTTCTCTCATCACCTACAGGATGGCGCTGAACATAACTATTCGCAAAAAGGGGTCGAGAACTACAGTGTCATGACTCGCATAACAAACATTTCGCTCGGAAAACCTGTCTTTTACGTACGTTTATATCAGTGATAACATTAACAGATTTTCTCTCTCTCTCTCTCTCTCTCTCTCTCTCTCTCTCTCTCTCTCTCACACACACACACACACACACACACCACACACACACACACACACACACACACACACATATATATATATATATATATATATATATATATATATATATATATATAGTGTATACACACACACACACACACACACACACACACACACATATATAGATATATATATATATATATATATATATATATATATATATATACGTATGCCATATACGTGTGTGTGTGTGTTAGGAAAAATCACAAGGTGATAATGTTTATTTTCCCAAAAGGAAATAATCCATGTCAGCCGTCATGCAAAGACAATTGAAGTTTGAACAGCACTCCTGTCCACAAAAAATAAATAAATAAATAAATAAAGAAGTAAATAAGTTTACTCCAAGATGTTGTCAATGGTCTGCTTCAACAAGGTGTATGTTCGTATGTGCTGTATGTTCAACCTAAAGAACATTTCTAATTTTCTTCTACTACAGACAAGTCCCCAGGAAAATGTCTTAATAAACGAAATGGGCCAAGAACATTTATATCCCCTTCTTCATTTTTCCCTATGGTATTTTGTACTTAAACTTCACATGTTCCTCAGAGTCTTAAGAGAGCACAACAACCAAACATACAGAAATTGTGTGTGTGTGTGTGTGTGTACGTATATGTATATAATACCCAATATATATATATATACATATATATATATATATGTATATATATATTAATCTATATATATATTATATATATATATATAATATATCATTATATATATATATATATATATATATATATATATATATATACATACATACATACATACATACATACATACATACATACATACATATAACAACAACGTGAATAATTCAAGTTTTTCTAGTAGCGATGCTTTTACTCAACTGTGAAATGGCAAGATATTAACAAAATATGCCGTATGAAGTCGTCTGCAAGCAAAAGAAATTCTAAGTACAGAAATTCTCTCAAGCGATGCAGGTTTATGAATAAAACCCAGTTTCCCAGAATAGAGCATGACAAATGAAGTATTTTGTGTTGTTCGGCGTATTCCTTGGTTCTACATAATCCCTAAATTGTACAGCACAGATAATCTCACAAAAAGTTTCAAATACCATACAGACCAACGTATACAACGGTGCTTCGAAAAGCTTCGGCTATCAAGAACACGAGAATGCCAAACTATACTCTGTTTTTTTTTCCATCTGTCCATCCGGCTGTGGTGTTTTCGCATGGTAACACTGCGTCCCGGGCTTTAAATAATTACGCTATGTGTAAGTTTTAGGTAAATAAAAGGATATCTGGGTGTACATTTGCAACTGAAAAGTGTTTTAATAAATTACTGTATGCTAATTACACCGTTAATATTGGAAATATGATATTATTATCATTGTTAAATGTAACTATCTAAAGCCCGGGACGCAGTGTTACCATACGCAAACACCACAGGCGGATGGACAGATGGGAAAAAACAAGAGTATAGTTAAAAACAGAATAAACAAATAAGGAAACGAGCAACTCGATGAAAATAATTATTTGCATTTGAAAGAATAATTAACAGATGTACTAAACTTACAATAACATTTACACGGGAATATTTTATGTTCCCCGGCAATAAATAAAACCAAATCATTATTAGAAGGCCAAAATAGGAGCAATTTCTTCATGCAATCAAAGGATTCTCTTATAATGCCTTTCGACATTGCTGTAAAGGAAGAAGGTCATTATTGCATTAAGCCAGGGAGCAGTTGAGGACTTTTGGATAGAGAGAGAGAGAGAGAGAGAGAGAGAGAGAGAGAGAGAGAGAGAGAGAGAGAGAGAGAGAGAGAGAGAGAGTACTTTAATTCATTTTTTAATCTTAATACGTCTAACACCAATAAGATCTCTTTTAAATGTTACTCAACAATACATAATAGAAAACCTTGGAGAACTCCATCTTGGAATCTACGAAGATTCTTTAGAATCAATCTACATACAATACGTCTTACCCCTCATGCTCTCTAGATTCACAGTATGACAACCGGTTCAAAGAGAGTTAAATCAAATGAGAGTCAATTAGACTTGGCAAAAGTAGTCAATCACTTGTTTAAATCCTTGGAATACCAAAATGATCCATGGGCGAACTCAACGAAATTTCCCTCAAAAGCTCTCAAAAAAAAAAAAAAAAACCGACAGACAAATCGATTTTTCAAAGTCGAAAAGACTATAAAATCCCTTTCCCAAAAGCATACACTTACCAAGGAAGGAAGTGTGCTTGCACCAAATAATAAATGTGAATTTCAGTTATTCATTTGGCGATAGTAACAATCCTGAAGACGGATTATGCATTCACAGGCGTGAATGTGTTAGCCTCTATTACATTCCTGTCGCATCACTGCACAATAATCTAAGCAAAACTATATAACATTGTATTACCTTCCAACAAAACAAGATTACTTTTTAGATCATTGATTGAATAAAATCTATTCATTTGGGATAAATCTGAAAACGTACACACGCAAGGCACAACTGACAACAATGGCCAAATTTTGCACTGAACCAGCCCTTTGGAAGCATCACATGTTATACTACACCTAGTCTCCAATCTGCTTTGAGGGCATCAGAAATTTGGAAAGACTCACTTTCTCGCAAAGTTTTAAGCCAAATTTCTTTGCATTTGGTCTGGTATATATAAAACTAACTTCAACACGAGACGTTAGTCTTTAAATGCCTTACAGCATCTGGAGTCCGGAGGGACGAGAAAGAAACGTCAAAAGGGAATTTAAGATAACGAGGAAGACTAAATATACGACTGACTTATGTTTCGGTGCACTGACGAGGAAAGTAACTTCAATGAACGGAATATTATAAGAAGATTTCTGGCCCGAATTCGAATTTTAATTAAAAGGTCAAAACATTGAACGCAAACATATACTTAAAGAATGAACAAAATTTCGAAACAAAATAAATAGTGATGTACAACTACTATAGCTCTCATTGCCGATCACCACACACAGAAACACTTGGAAACACACACGTTCGTCTAAACCAAACCAAGAAAAAGATCAGGAAAAGAATCTTTAGCAGCGAAAATTCTTTCCGAGGCCGCCAAGTGATAAAAAAAAAAACCACAGCTGGGTATCCTTGGATTCTTATTACGAAAAGATGTTTTCAGAGAAGCTGATGAAAATTGTCTGCAGTTGTGGCAAATGCATGCGAATAACTGAAATAAGCTGAAAAAGGATTCAAAGATTTACAGCTCAATTTGAGAGAGAGAGAGAGAGAGAGAGAGAGAGAGAGAGAGAGAGAGAGAGAGAGAGAGAGAATTAGGCAAACAGTCACTATAATCCGATACTTATCAGCCAAAGGGGCCATCCAAGCTTGCTGACCGCCGTTCATGCGACCAGAGTTACCTTGGTAATGAAGTGGTTCGCCCGATTACACTGTTAATATATCGAGGACTACACACGCCCAAGAAAAAGGCGCTGCTATGCATTTCAGAGGACAAAGTGTTTTCCGTAAAGAACCCTTAAACCGACTGATGAATTTCCAAGCCACTCATGCACTGAGTGTTTCAAACTTCGTCCTAATTCCCGAAGTACTGTGCATTGCCTTATGTGTTTCATTAACTTTTTTGTTTTATCTAAGAAAATGAGGTTAAGGCTGCGCTTAGCCACCCAACCATCCGTAAAAGTGGTGACGGTTAAATGTCATTTTGTCTATCCTGGCCCATGCGAAACTTTTTAAATCAATGTAATATATTGTATGATGACATATAATCTTTTAAAATAATGATGTTTCAATCTATCCTAGATCTGCGTCTCGAATACGTCATAAAGCATCACTTCTTCGAAAAGGTCTGAGGAAAGGTAAGTTGTTTTTTTTTCTAAGAGTAAACGAGTTAATTAAGTACGTCTGTCAATTCAGTATACTACCATAAATTAGGACAATGTTAGAAACACTCGGTGTTTTAGTAGCATGGAAATCCTGATATACGACGGTTTAAAAGTCGTTCCAGAAAAACACTTTCATGGCCTTTGGAATGCATATTAAGTCATAATTACACTCAACTCATAGAAAATGATAAAATACTAAGCGGAAACAGAACTTAAGACGTCATCCATGAAAAATTCAACTCATCAACTCACGACTAAGGAACTATTGCGAATGTGTGTGAGTGTTTCTGGGAACTCCACTTGAAGGACCTCCTGCACACCATGCCCCGCCACAGAGACACTTCGAGATCAACACATTCCTCAGTTCGTGGGAGAGGATGGCAGAGACGAATATCATAGGATATATATCCTGGTCGCGCTTTGTAGAACTTATTTATACAGGTATAAAACTTATTTATACAGGTATAGAACTTATTTATACAGGTAAGCAAACGCAAATAAATATTTGTAATATTTAAGATACAATATGTATATATATATATATATATATATATATATATATATATATATATATATATATAGTTATATATATATATATATATATATATATATAAACAAGGAGGGTTGGTAACAGATGGGGTCATTTAATGAACTGTGCGTGGTGTTGTCCGTAGAGTAATTTGTTTACATGTCATCAACTAACGCACGATGTTCATTTCAACACATCATCGTGCATGATATTTAAGACCCACAATAAAAAATATACAATGCTGAAAGATACGAAAGTAATATAGGTGTACTGTATCTAATTACAACTAGTACTATGGTTTAGCACATTTTATTTTAAAAAACAAAATAAAATCCTGGATAATCGACCGTATTTTGTCAGGGATTACAAAAATGTTACTCATATAGTGTGGCACAATTTATAAATCATATGTTCCAGAAACAACAATAAAACAAATTAAACAAATTAAGACCAGGCAATGACCGAATAAGAAAAACGAGACATTTTCAATTTCGCGTTATGAACGGATTTTGTCATAGAATGTTCAGTAGGAAATGGGACTTGGTGACTTTATAAAATGAAACTCATGAACACTTAATGAAAGTTTTCAACTGAAAAGACAGAACTGAGGAGTATACTATGACGTGTTTGATGTTCGTTGAGGGCCGTTTTCCGAGAATTCCTCTTCGTTGGAAGAGTCCGACCACTGGAAATTTGATTTACATGGGAGTCTTTTCTCGCTCATTCAAAAACTGACATATTTCAATGGCAATCATTCCCATTCAAAACAAAATGAAAGTTGGCAAAACTGAGTGATTATATCCCATCTCCCCGATGCTGTTAATCTGTACTGGTTCCATGCCTATCCTCTTTCGGGGATAAAATAGCAAAGTTAAGGAGCACTACGAGTCTATGAATTAAAATACCATAAATGTCTTATTCTTTAAAAATCGCTTTAAAAATATTTACGATGTCAACTTACCTGTACATCGACCGAGAGTCCAAAAAGTTATCAACATCAGTATAAAAAAAAAAGGAATTATACTCGAACCGAAACATTCCCCATTAATTTGGCGACTTTTAAATTTCGCTTATTTTCCTCTCTTACTCGACATACTGTAATAACGGAATCCATATATTCCAACATGAACCCAATTATCTCGAGACCTTTGCGAATAGAGAGCTTCCAAATTATAACACTCCTGCAATTTAGAAATCTGTTTCCAGTCATGAACAATAATCAGCCAAATTAATGAGGCCACATACAAAAAAAGTGGTCTAATGGTCATGATATTGATCTCAATAGCCGTAAAGCCTTGGTTTTATTTCAAGGAAAAGTTGAGAGATTTGTGCACAGGTTTCGTATAACGACCATTCTGACCTCAGCAGTGGTTTAGGTATCTCTTATTCACCTGTTATGGGTCGCAGCCAGGGTGGACAAGGGTGCAATGGAACAAGCATCCCATACTAATTGGAAAGTTATAGAAAGAAATAGATAAGACAGACGGATTGAATAATGTGTGTGTGTTTTGTCTAATCATTATAAGGCAGAGGAAGTGAGAGAGAAGCTGTAATCATCATAAGGCAAAGAGAGAGAGAGAGTACCAAGCAGAAAAAAACAACGATAATAAGATGAAATCCACTATTTTAAATATAACTCAAAGTAAACAACAACAAAAATCTCTCAGCTCTCAGCACGTTCAGAACTCCGCCACAACGAAAATCTTGATCTAAAAAAAAAAAAAGCTTTCTTTTCATGCAATGAACCTACAGGAATTGTTTTTAAATACAAAATTTTAGTGACCATTGACTACCAAAATGAAAAGAAAAAAAAGTCTATCATTCTCAAATAATATCCAGGATAAATTCCTTTTCGATTTATGATCACTTAGTACTGTCTTAACTTTAGACTTTATTCCACTTATTAAAATACAGAATCCAACCACGTAACATATGATATACATCAAGTTCGAAAGCTCCACATTTAGATATTAAAGAAATCTTTAAAAAAAAAATTCCAGCCATAACAGACGGAAGGACCTTAGTAGGACCACACACAAACAGAAATGAATCTGCAAATTCCCTCCGAACGATAAATCAGGAGTGTCAAAGTAAACGACAAGAACAACGCTAACACAAAACAAGTGCGTGTTCCCGGTCTCCTAAGGATTCACAAGTCCGGCATACAAGATCTTAGGCCTACCGACTGTATCAAGTTAAGTCCCTTAGGGAAAAGCCTTATGGAGGGTGCCCTAATTTCCTACAAATAAGACGGCAAAGAGAACTGCGCCACATGATATGGAACAGCAATACAGTTTTCAATGTAGAAACTTATCAAAATTCATATTCCAGAATACTCGCTGGTCACCTATTCCTTTTCGCTATAAATATATTCCTCCGTTTCCTTTCATGAACTACGGAGCGTGAATGTAAAAGAAACAACTAATTAATAAAATTCATATCTGCAGAGAGACAGAGAAGAGAATCTGCCAATCCTTAGTGACCATAGTACTGTTTTCTCTCAGAAAGGGAAACGGCTCATGATGCAAATATAACCGATGGCCCAAGGTCGACTTTTTATCTATCGTTTCTAAACCAAAGACCCAGGGTCGAATCCAGGCGGAAGAAGAACCCCTTAGTACTTACAATTCCACTTGGATGTACGTAAGCTATTTATATGGAATACTGAAATAGATACAAAATGATATCTCAGGAATCCAGGTACAGTGCAAGTGTTGAAAGCTATCGACAGATAGTCATTTACTGTATTTCACACTGTTCACCCCCTTCCCTGCAATCACCCATGAAGGCCTTGTAATTGTGTTAATATCAACTGTGATGAATTTCCTACAAGTTTGCATTATATTTTTACCTTGGATGACTCCCTCTCAGCCTTCAGCACTAAGTCCACTTTTATCCATCGCTGTAACAACCCGAAGTGATCGTGTGCATTGCTATATTGCAGAATAGGTTTATGTGCCGCTATGTCACTCACTCTACCCTCCCACGGTGCCTCTCCCTTCCATCAATCAACCCTGAGAAGATTTCCTCAGGATACAATCTGGTGGCACCTGACCCGTTTATGTAACGTAACCCGCAGTGCCCTTATAGTTATTAAGCATCTTCTAAGAGGATCCCTAAGAGCATACCTTATCTGTATGCTTGCGGCACCCTTGCTTCGTCAATTAACGTAAGCACGCTGCCAAGGAGCCTGTGCGTAGAGTTCCCTTCTGCTACTCTTCTGATTTTATGTAATTATAACTAATTAAGGTAGACACTGAATTTCCCTCAAAGTCCTAAATTAAGCTTTAATGATACGAACTGCCTCTTTCTCTACGAATGTCAATAAACTACATAGTCATGCTATTGCAGCAAGGTTAGTCAAAATCCCCATTCCATCGACAATCATAGCAATATATATGTATATATATGTATATATATATGTATGTATGTATGTATGTATGTATGTATATATATATATATATATATATATATATATATATATATATATAACCAACTCCAAAGCCCAGTGACGCCACTCGTCTTTTCTGTGCTTTGTCTTCTACAAATCTCCACATCCCCATCTTGCTTCTTCATATTTCTTACCCATGTAAGCATGGATCTTCAAGGGCTTCCGATACATACAAAACCAATCTTCAGATGCCCAAGCCATCTACATCTCCCTTTCAGCATTATCTCAGCTATTGTTGATGTGGAATTTCTTTAACTTTCCTCAAAATATCATCTTGAACTCGATCTTTCCATTTGACCCCTAATATTCTTCTTATAAAGCTTTAGTCTCACATCGATACAATCTTTTAGATATGTTTTACTGTCATACCATGATTCCACATCAGCACCGCAACACAGATCATACTAGGCTTCGGTCTAATCTGACTTTCGTATGTATGCAATTTCAATCTATTTGATTTCCAAATCTCGTTGACAGACAGACTGCCCGCGCCCTGATTTACCTGGTCTGCCCTTTCACTGAATTCCCACTCGGCAGAACCTGTACTGGATATCACTGTTCCTAAATATTTTGAGACTCGATCTCTGTGGCTCCTTCCCCGTTCAATATTATTTCAAAATATTATTTCGTCCTTTGATATATACTCTGCCCTAATTACCAATTTACTCTGTCCTAATTGCCTGCTTTTCTTAGATTTATTTTGAGTAACATCACTCACTGTATATGATGTCTTTAATTAGTTTTCTCTAAATCTCGTGATTTGCCGATTAAAATAGGATAATCTATACATTCTGTACTTAACACATTCCGTCAAGTCTCCTTTCTTTGGTTCCGATTCCCAATCATTGGGCTTCGTTTTCACATTCCGTATTCTGTAGAACATTCACTACATATGCGATGCATCATTTCCATCTCTGCACAGGCTACTGGTATAACTTGGAGTTTCCCTTAAGTACCAACATAACTAATCGATTAAGCATTCCTGATCTTACAACAACAAAATACATTCTCATAAAAGAAAAAGATTCCTAGTCATGATGACGGAAAGAAAAGAACTTCTGCCGCTCTTTTCCATTTATTCTACAGAAGCCGTCTAACTTTGCTGGGAACTCTGACACTCGTTTGAGTGATGGGTCTGTTCCCACTGAATTCGAATTGGGGGAAAAAAAGGGTGGGGGGGGGTGGGGGGGGTTTCCTAAACCTGGACCATGTGCTTTTCCATCACACTACAAAGAATGGATAGTTTGTCCTCGCAAATCAACAGTAATGAATTTTGTAGCTCAAGAAATGTCTGCAAGTAGTAAGAAGAATAAAAATCAAAATCGGATGAAAACATTATTATTAAGGATTTTATTTAATGTTAACGAGCTTTATAATCCTGTAACTAATAAGTCTCTATAGATATCCTGTAATATGCACAATAACCAATCAACTCTCTTCCAAAACTACTGATTTTTAATTTTACAAGCATTCAATAGGCAAAAACCTAAGGTCAGGGCTAATAATTCATCTGCCATCTCCTAACATTAGTTGAAAATAGTTTAAAGAAGTGAAATAAAGAACTTGGTATTTGATGCAATCGACTTCCTCAAAAAAAAATCTTTTAAAAGGAAGATAACCCCACTCAACAGCAGAGCCACAAAGATACCGCTCAAACAAACCTACGTAACTGCTAAAAGGAGAAATGTCTTATCTATCTGATCACACTTCTATACCTCTACGCCCTAGCTGTGTAAATATAGTGACAGCACGTTAAAATAAAAGTCTCTAAAAGTTCCACAAAACATAATTATAAAAGGAAAAGAAATACTAAACTTGGAATCCAGTCATTTCAGGTATATAATAAAAAAACCAATTATTCTAATTTCATTCCTCGATTAACTTGGTAAAAGCCCGTGCATTCAGTGATAAAAGTTGTGTCTTAACCAAGTCATTCGCAACAAGATTTGAACTCGATTTTTCTATAACAAGTGTAGTTTCCATTTCTGGAAAAATGAGTGCTTAAGATACAGGTAAGTGCTCATTTCATAAAGATTAATTTCATTATGAAGCTTTGAATCCCGTGTCGAAAAGATTGTGAGATGGTACCCAAGTGGAACCATGTAGTCGTTGCGAATGAGTAAAAAAGGAGAGAGAGAGAGAGAGAGAGAGAGAGAGAGAGAGAGAGAGGAGAGAGAGAGAGAGGGGGGGGGGGTTAGAAATTTTATGAATTCTCTTCAGGGAAGTGAAATTTTGTGAAAATGACCTCATGTAGTCTCTGCCATTTTGATAATATGATCTCGTATTTTGACAGAAACTGATTCTCTCTCTCTCTCTCTCTCTCTCTCTCTCTCTCTCTCTCTCTCTCTCTCTCTCTCTCCACTGATCCAACCCAGCGAAGTCAACTGTTTATTAGGTTCGACTTCACTTCTTAGGTCAACAAAGTCGCGATTGATTCCACGGAGCGTGAGCGGGCCACACCGTTTTCCCCGAGAGCTCAAAACCAGGTAGGTGAAGCGAAGGCAGCAAGGCGATGATAGCAAAAGACTGGAAAAAGAGAACCTGATGTCTATGGATGCCAAAGCGCCAAGGAAATGTTGAGCCAACACTCGCCTTATGAATATCAAACATGAATTAAACATAAAGAATTGCGTTGTGAGCCACACGTAGAATACCAAAATTTGAAAGGGTGAGAAATATAAAGATGTACAACGGATAGATTAGTGTTTTAGAAAGGACTGGATAGAGAGTGGAAGCGGTACTGGGAAGGAAGGACTCTGATATCCAGGAAGTAAGATGGAGTGTGAAAGAAGAAAGATAGGGTAGGGGTGGGGTGAAGAATTGGGCATCTCGTTGATATGCCCTACGTGTAGACATATGAAGTGGTAAATGCTACGTAAGTTTTCTGCGCGAGCGGTTGATATACGTTTTAGCAGTTAAAACTATGAATGCAGCGGTGATTGGTTACATGTTTTTCTCTGGAGAGACACGTTTTTACGGAAAACTTCTTAATGGTTTACATAACTATATGTACATTATGTACGTATGTATGCATATATTTCATATACCCAAAATTAAGTACACACACACACACCTATATATATATAATATATATATATATATATATGTTTATATGATATATATATATATATATATATATATATATCTATATATATTATATATATATATATATACATATACTATATATATATATATATCTCGAGCTACAATGTCCTTTAATATCTAATTCGCTCTACCTCGGAATTAATATATTTTCATATATGCTTAACCGAAGGGGAATTTTTCTCGATAATAGATTTGCCTGGACCAGGGCGCGAACCCTATGGATCCTTTCAAACCTGGGTTTGATATTAAAGGACATTGTAGCTCGATATATGTATATGAATCACGGAAATGTGATATGACTTTATATATATATATATATATATAATATATATATATATATATATATATATATATATATATATATATATATTACATACACACACACACCACACACACATATATATATATATATATATATATATATATATATATATATATATATATATATATATATATATATATATATAAAGGGTCAGGGCAAAGCTGAGAAATATGCAGCAAATGAAAATCCTATACAAGGAGAAAGGTTCTACTATCAACGTCTAAGAGGAGCACACGTAACGATGAAATAGGTAGGCGTTGATGGAAAAATATATATAGCTCTTGCTATATCAAATACCTCTTAATATTGGATATTTTTTTTCCTAGAGGCGAACTGCTGGAAGGTAACTTACTGCCTTTTTTCTAGCACAACAATTACGTGGTAAGAAATAATTCGAGGGAGACTTCAGCATAGAATTCCCACTAATAGGAGAAACGACAGACGATGTCTTTAAAAAAAAAAAAACACCAGCTAAACGTACGAGTGAACACAAATGCGCGACTTTATTAAAAATCTATCTCCTGGACGGCGATACAATCCATCAGGTGTCGGTAGATAAACAAGTAAAGCTAAGAATTATTTTTCAAAACGGCAAATCAAGTTTGGCAAATCGGCCAACCAGCGCACACACACAGATACACAAACACAAACACAACTACACACACGCACACACACAACTGCAGTACTTTTAACCATTCCTCTTCCTGCAAAATATGTAACACTTAAAGAGAAACATCAGTTAGTAGAGCAAAAAAATTGAACTAAAGAGAAACATCAGTTAATAGTGCAAAAAGATTAAACTAGAAAAAATTATATTCTCCTTACGAATCTTAAAAATATTTACCCAGAGGTCAGATGCTGATTAAATGGTAAAAACCAACACATGATGAACACAGGCTAAGACGCCGTAGATTCTAACTGTACTGGATAAGTGTTTCTCCAGAAGAGTAAAAATAAAAGATATCATACTGCCAAAGAGTAAATGAACAGGGCGTTTCATTCAGTAAGGAACACTGTTGACATTGCATTCTACTCGAGGAATTTCCCATAAGCACCGGAAGAACCCTGAAGACCTGAAGGAATGGCGCAACAGCAAGCGGTGTGAATTCGGCAAGAACGACATTATCCCCGGAATGACTCTTCCTCTTTTTCAGAAGCTGTCGTCAAGAGGCTGCCACCATTTGTTCCCCGAATCAGCACTCACAGCTTGAGGAAAATATTGACTGTTTCCCGGAATCCAAAACTAAAGGGAAACAGCTGTTTGCTGCCAAACGCTCTTCTCGAGAAAAAGTTACATCGAATCAAGAGATTCGATGATTCCAGCGATTGAACGGTTAACAAAACCGTGAACTGGCGAGCATGTAGCGTGACTCCAATAACAAATTGTATCCATCACTTGCTAATGGTATAGAATGTACACTTCAAAGTCGTAACTGCGTGCAAACACGTTATGGATCTCTGAGAAACGCAACTCATTTGACCGAATCAACTCGAAATCGCATGCAACAAAACGGAATAAGAAGATAAAAAACTAGAGGGGCTAACCCGCGATGTATACGCGTCAACGTCACAGTAATAAAACGAAAATGTCTTATGTTTATAAACTATTTCCGTCCAACTGCGTTGGTTGAAATAACATCATGAGTACGTAACTAAAAAGATATATGGCGTCTCATGAAAGATCGTTCTCTAACTTATCTAAGTTTACATAAAGTCAGTGACAAATGTGGCGGCACTGACTCGTGTATTTCACAGGTCCATTCTATTTTACCAAGTCGTGAACTGGAGTCATAAAGTTCAAACCCCGAAAAGTGAAGTCAGAGCTCAATTCAAAAGTCTCCTTGTGCTCATGAATTCGAACGCTGAATCATTTCATAAACTAGCATCGGTGACACCACTACTTATCAATGGTGGCCATAAATTTACTAAAGAAATTGCTGTGTTCATTCACCCTAGGAATATGTTTCTAGGTAAGCGAATGACTGCGTAAACCTAAAGAGTGTTTATATCTCAAAAAAGTATTTCAAGATCCCCTAGTCAAACTGACGGCAGCAATAAATTAAACGAACAGGCGCTAGATGCACAATCGTTTTTCTGTATACCTATATCAAACACCGTACAAGCTGTATTCTTAATGCAAGCGCTATACAAGCCTAAGGAAAATATCAATACATATTCAGTACACGCACAATTCTTTTCTCACCCGTTATCAAACTAACTAAAGTCTGATCCTCCTCCTCACCAATACCAACAATTTTACTCCTCTTCTCAGTATAAACATGTTCTCCCTGAGAACAAAATCATCATCCACAATTCACTTCCATAAAATATAGCTGGCTAAGCTATATATTTAAACCTGGCTCTTCTGTCAAAACCCATTTGCAGAGATCCTTCAACTTTTCTTACTCAATAATCATTTCCTCCCAATTACCAATTACCAACAGCGCCATTCATTCTTCCCTCTTCCATCACCTGCCAAGAATTTCGATTCCTTTACCAGTCGACTAAATCCACACCTACAAACTGCAGTTGTTTCATTCATTCACAAGCTCCTTCCGATTCCTCACATCTATACATAATTTCTAGTTGTTTCTGTGGATGTTCTCGTAACGCAATAACTAAATGATCAAGAACAACTGACTCGTTACACCCTTTATTCCACAAAAGAAACAAACCCTTTTCCTCTCAAACGCCATCGTTACAGATCGTGTTCATCTTCCGGGTTTCATCAAGTCTTTGGGGATGAGCTTACGTTAAGTATCATTACATAATTAGTATCTGGGGAAAGAGAGAGAGAGAGAGAGAGACTTTTCAGCATTCACGAAAGCGACCCAACTATTTCTCTCTCTCTCCCTACGGCAAGCCTAACACTTCCTCTATCGACTCGTAACATTCAATACCTAATTAAATCCGTCACCTATATAAGCTACATCCCCCTTTCCCACCTTCCATCAGTGCTTCAATCTCGGACGCTCGCCTCCTCATCCATTGTTCTCAATTCCCTCTTGAAAGGTTCCCTACTTGTCGGTGCTTCCTTCTCCTCCTCGAGAGAGCCAAGTCCTCCCTTCCCCCTATCACCAATCCACCAGAGGCAAAGGCCGCCAACCATCCTCCTCAATCCCGTTCGTCCGGTTCAAAAACCTTACGATAAGGCATTTCTGTGCTCACAGCGGCATCTACAATTCCACTCAGCCCCTCCCCCTTTTCCTGAACCGGCCCGAAAAAGAGCCTCCAGCCCACACCAAATTCTACCAGATGCTTCGGGACGCCAGCTCCCACTTGGCACTTTGCCCAGCCCGGCTTCGAGCCCGCAAGTCCCGCCCGTACCCCCTCTAACAACTATTCCCCCGACACACAAAATAGCCACTCCCAGATTCAACCCGGCACCCTTTCCCTTTCCTTTCCTTCGATTCGCTCCGCGTTGCTCCCACAAGCCTTTGGATGGGAGTCACTTCACCCTTTTATGAATCTGCCCTCTTTCTCTCTCAGGGTCATTTAGCAATGTCACCGAATGAGCGAGTTGAAAACTGCACTATTATTTTATGATATAACAAACCTTATTGATAATCATTTGTAATGGGGTGGGCATCAATACTACTAAAGAAAGCTCGCAAAAAATTATATTACGATTTGACTGTACGCCAAGGCTTATAATTCCATCTTTCAGAGACACGTCAATTCAAACATTTCACAACAGGTCATAAACAAAGCTTTATATACAAAATAATATAAAATTAACTATATATATGTACACACACACACACACACACACACATATATATATATATATATATATATATAGATATGAGAGTATGATGAGGAGAGAGAAAGAGAGATAGAGAGAGAGAGAGAGAGAGAGGAGAGAGAGAGAGAGAGAGAGAGGAGAGAGAGAGAGCGCGCGCAATTTATGGATTACGAATCCCAAAGCAACTTTATATAAAAAAGTAGTTTTGTGGCTGATCGATATCGAAGCTGCCAAATCAAATAAGCAAAACTACGCCAGTTGGTGGTTAGATTTTGTCTTTTCTTCCAAAACCATGTCTATCAATCATCATTGCAATTGGAGTCGGTTTGGTAAGTGTGACAGATAACTTATACACTTAATCACTGAATCATTCAATCAATCTGTCGGCGCAAAATTTCTCGGAGAAAAGCCAAATTGACATCATTATAGTAACATGTCACACACAAAAAACGAACGAGTAAACAAGCGAATCACTGAATCATTCAATCAGTCTGTCGGCGCAAAATTTCTCGGAGAAAAGCCAAATTGACATCATTATAGTAACATGTCACACACAAACACGAGCGAGTCAACATGCATGCAGCTTGCGTTCATATGCAACTAAATATGCAACTGAGGGAACGCGTCATCGAAATATGAGCATAAAAGAGTCCGAATTAGATGTAATAAGCTCTGAGCACACGAACCCATCAAACACGTACATGACACTTAATCATGAGCACTGGTTTTATGGGTAACTTCAGGAACAGTGAGAAATACCTAAGACACAAACAACCAATACTCTAAAAGAAATAACACTAATATTATATAAAAATCTGAAGAGCCTAACAAACCAATAACGACAACGTTAAACCTGAAGCAACAAACCAATTAGCCAAAAATAAATAGTTTTCAACAAACCAGCTAAATATGATAAGAATAAAAAAAAAATTTTTAAGACATATCAAATCTCAGTACATAACTTAGTTAAAAAGATATTCATTCTGAACAAACACCAGTTATAAACATTGTCAATTAATAAATCAGTCTGCAAAAAGTCAAAACCGAATTAAAAATAAACCGTTAAAACAATGTGAAATCCTAATATATAAATCAGGTAAAAATATTACATTGAAAAAAAATCAAAACAGTAAATTTCAACCAAATGAAAAATTGAACAAGATATCATAAAGAAGTTTCAACCTAATGTGTAACCTGGATAGACAGTTTCGTGTCTCATCCCAACAAACAATATCCGACGGCACAAACTAGCGGTACGTGAAAAAGACCACATCGGCTTGAAAAACAGCAAAGGGAGAAAAAAAAAAAAAAAACTCCATGGAGTGAAGAGAACGTGAGGGCCACACCGGAAATACTCCTGATAACAAGGGAGGTCCCCGAATCATTGTTAAGACCAAAGGTCATAAAAAAAAAAAAAAAAAAAAATACTGGCGAAAAGCAAAGACAGAATGAGAACAAAGAAAAAGACGACTGGGTTACATGATTCTGCAAGAAGCGAAAGGTTAACGGAGAGAGAGAGAGAGAGAGAGAGAGAGAGAGAGAGAGAGAGAGAGAGAGAGAGAGAGAGAGATAAATTTACCAGTTGAGCGGATATTAACAGAGACAATTTGTAGATTCTGGTTATCCTCGGTTAGGAATCAGACAGATATGGATTTCCTTTCTGACATAGCAGCACCGCCCACATGATTATGCGCGAAAAAAAAAAAAAAAAAAAAAAAAACCATGTTGGCAAATACTGCCCACCACTTCAGGTGGCGCAGTCATAATTACTCGGTACAAATGCCACCCAAGATAACATTCAGGGCAGAATGCGTGCAAAGCCATCGTTGAGGCCTCGTATCCCCGTGCCCTTGACACACACACGCACACGTATATATATAGTATGTTAGATACGCAAGCATACATATACACAAACACCTGAGCGCATACACTATGGTTCCCATCACATATCTTTTAAGAGTCAGCTTCTTCGAATCTGACCACTGCATGATTTTCCTCATTTCATGCAGAAATCTATCTAAAACTCTGGCAACTTTATGAAGGGTTTCTGCGTCGTAGAATGTCAGCGGCAGCGGTAAGCAGATATATATATATATATATATATATATATATATATATATATATATATATATATATATATGTATGTATGTATATATATGTATATATATAATGTATAATGTTCAATCTCGTACAGGAACAAACAAACCCATTCCTAACCACTTTCTCACTCCAAATGACGTTCCCTTGGACAAACAATGAATTTAGTACCAGGTTAGTAGTTATCGTGCAGTCGTGTCGCCGTCAGGAATTGACAAATTGTATAAGATTAACAGCCTCACCTAAAATTCTGTACCTAATGTCAAACCCGTTAAAAGTGATGGATCCAAGGGTCGACCTTACTATTCGAAAGGATATATCGAGATGAGGTTGGTTGAGTTTTTGCGTTCCCAGGAATGTTCAAGTAGTTTAAGTTATTTACAGATCTATTGTAAATGGCACACTGTGGCGGTCACCCACTCAAATACTATTCCCACACAATGTTGCTAAACTTTTTCTTTTCTACCGAATAGTACCGTTCAGAAGGCATACTTAAAAAGTCACATGGAAGGGTCGGAAAACTTTCATTATGAATTCCAGATCAACCTGATTAGCATGGAGAGAGAGAGAGAGAGAGAGAGAGAGAGAGAGAGAGAGAGAGAGAGAGAGAGAGAGAGAGCTATGGCAGGGGCGCATAACCCGACACGTTTTGCAATGAAAACTTCAAAGTCAAAAAATGATTGCCAGAAAACATGGCCAAACCAAATTCCCTCCATGAACATATGATAGATCGAGAACAAGAGAGGATAAAACGAGTGTGAGGATCAGCTTAATAAGTTAACTAGCATTTTCAAGTATTTTCTTAGAACTCTTGGAGAGAATAAGCTGCAGACCTAAGATTATTTTCCAGGTAATATTTGCGGTGACCAAATGACCACTGTTCTCTGACACTGGACTGTGCTTTAACCCTTATTATGCCAGGCCCTTCCGCGGTTCTACGAATCTCAGTTCTCTTTCTTTAGGGGTCACTAATGTACATTTTCCTAATCAATCTCATTTTTACTTATTAACTTAATAATGACTAATGTTCATTAATTGGTTAGTCAGTACATGTTTTTATATCTATTTATCGTTATATTATCAATCATACTCAAGCAACTTAATGACTTGCTTTTATTTAAAATAATGATAATAATAATACGGTATTGTCTTCTCGTTTGCACTCCTATTGTATTTGCTCTATTTTTCCATGCTTTTACATTCAGGCCTTTATTTCACGGTACCTTCCTGTGCAAGTTAAGTCCTTTTGCTAGTACCTTCACACGTTTATTACTAAGAACAAAATGACGTATAATGTTATTACTAATATTTTAATCATAAAAGTTATAACGATCAAGTTGGGAAAAAATCATCGTTAAACATCAAGAACAATCTATATTAAGGCCATGGCATATAATGATGTTCTGGTCAAAATAATGTCATCAATATAGTAAATAGAGACAATCGCATTACATGGCAGGACTTCAAGTGATGGCTCGAAATATTCCTGACCACTTCCCATTCCAGCCAAATAAAATACTTGTGTTCCTTTCTTTTGCTGACATTCAACTCCTAAAACTCACGACCGTACCTTACACATATACGCAAAATAGTAGCTGGACAGGTGTTTCGTCAAAATACACATATACGCAAAATAGTAGCTGGACAGGTGTTTCGTCAAAATACACATATACGCAAAATAGTAGCTGGACAGGTGTTTAGTCAAAATATTGATGGCAAAGGTGCAACATGGAACCCAAAAAATATAACTACGATAGTCATAAAGTTTACACAAAACAGAAAATGGCATACTACAGAAGAACCCAGGAGCAGCGTCAGAAAGAGAATGGTGCGGCAGTTCTAGAAAGAGAATGGTGTGGCAGTTCTAAAGAGAAAAGAAGAAGAAGAAGAAGAAGAAGAAGAAGAAGAAGATGAAGAAGAAGAAGAAGAAGTGAAAAGTAACGGAAAAATAAGTAAAAAATATTTTCCAATATATTTACTTGGATATCGCAAGTGAAGCATATGACATACAGCTCGCATACGCTTAATCATAATTACATACATACACACCTATCGGATCTATACATAATCTACATATAAATACACACTCATTTATATATATATATATATATAATTATATATATATATATATATATATATATATATATATATGCACACACCTATCGGTCTCGCATAGTCTAAAGCGAGGAGTTGCTATCGCAACACCCGTTTTCTTGACTATCGGAAACGCTGTTGTCCATTTAGTGCCGGGTTAGTTGATGGACAGCAGACAGATGCCAAACCAGTAGGCTTACTAGACGTGGGTTGAATGCTGAACCGTATGTGCATCCTCGTACAAGCAACGCATCAAATTTCTCCAAAAAACGAGCCCCAATTCTCACGGCTATGAATGTTGCAAACAATGCGGTTCAACACAAAAGAAAATTTCTTTTCTTTTTCAATCCCAATGGAATAAAACTGAATATGAATGCAGTGGTTAGTAGAAGTTAAGCTTCATTTTCACTTACACCTAAACTCTTGGAAAAGGAACCTAATTATAAGCTAAGTAAAATGAGGTAACGGCTAGCCATTGAATAAATTGTACAGCCTCTCACTGCCTGGGGTTATTGAACTTTTGGAGTGAATTTAAAAAATAATAAGTAAACATACCCAAACAGGTTAAAAAACGAAAAACCTGAATCCTACACAATTGACGCATAATGTACGAGACACGAAAGACCAAAGAGGGACAGAGATAACGAACAATCCATCTACTAATCTACTGAGAGAGAGAGAGAGAGAGAGAGAGAGAGAGAGAGAGAGAGAGAGAGAGAGAGAGAGAGATATGAAAGAAGTGAAACTCCAACTGAAACTTCAGCAATTCGGACAATGGAGTTCATTATGTACAATACCACTGGTAAGTGTAAAGCTGCAAAGGAGAGCTGAAGTATGAGATTATGGAACAAAATCGTACGTGGAAAAGGTGTCAATGGGGAGGCAACGCTCCCGTTACATACTCAAGGGAAATTTACATAAAAACGATACAGCAGTGATGAGGCGTCTGGATGCATACGAGGATGCTGGAAACGGACAGACGGAACCTGAAGACCGGAGCGAAAGGAAGCACATCTGACGCTGATCAAGATGTAGACTCATTAGTTAGTTGGCATGAAATGGGAGTTACTCTGTACTCGGAAGGGAATGGTGATCTTACATGAAAACTCATGAGAACGGTTGGTTTGGATTACATTATGAAGGGGAGCAGAGGCCTTGTGTGGACTTCAAGTCTCACCAACCAGAAGTCGATTCATGCGAGACTGCAATTAAAGTTTCTGACAATGACGTTACACTGAATGATTGCGATCATTCAAGCTACCAAGAGAACCGATATATACATCTGCGACTGTACGTGAAAACCCACGTGGAGTTAACTGAAAAGCGCCTTAGTGGCGTGGTTGGTATGGTATTAGCGTCCCACCTCGGTGGTCGCGGGTTCGATTCTCGGCCATTCCATTGAGGAGTGAGAGATGTGTATTTCTGGTGATAGAAGTTCACTCTCGACGTGGCTCGGAAGTCACGTCAAGCCGTTGGTCCCGTTGCTGAATAACCACTGGTTCCATACAACGTAAAAACACCA
>NC_061107.1:136841749-136854249 GCF_015104395.2 Macrobrachium nipponense | reverse complement strand
CCCTCCTTTCCTTTCGTGTTATGTATAGTCTGTCCGTATTTGCTCTTGGGTGTAGTGCTTTGTGTATTGTCATATGTTTCCTGGTTTTCTGATCTATGCTGCGCAGTTCTGCCTTCGTCCATTCCACTATTCCTGCGCTGTATCTGATTACTGGCACTGCCCATGTGTTTATGGCTTTTATCATATTTCCGGCGTTGAGTTTTGACTTGAGTATCGCCTTGAGTCTCTGCATATATTCTTTCCTAATCGTGTCCTTCATCTCTTGGTGTTTTATATCCCTTCCTTCCATTATTCCCAGGTATTTGTATCCAGTCTCATCTATGTGTTTGATGTTGCTCCTATCTGGTAGCTTTATCCCTTCAATTCTCGTTACTTTGCCTTTTTGTGTGTTGACTAAGGCCCATTTTTCTATTCCAAACTCCATCCTGATGTCCCCAGATACAATACTTACAGCCTGGATTAGGTTATCTATTTCCTTGATGCTCTTACAATACAGCTTGATGTCGTCCATGAACATTAGATGGTTGATTCTGTTGCCTCTTTTCTTTAGTTGGTACCCGGCATCCATATTATTATTATTATTATTATTATTATTATTATTATTATTATTATTATTATTATTATTATTATTATTATTATTATTATTATTATTATTCAGTTGTTGTTTGCCAAGGTCAACAAGCCTTTAGAACTTACCCACTTATGATATAAAGTAAGAATAAAGATCTTTAACCTCACTATAAAATTAACCAATTAGCATCTATTAAATAAAATCAAGATCTTAAAAGTTTTTAAAAAATCGTTTAACCAGACCAACAAATGACAAACCTGTGATTTATTTACCCAGCTTACAATATATGCGTGCATGCTCTTGTGCCCTTTCAAAAGCGTACACAAGAGTGTACGCTTGTGCATGTGTTTACAAATCTGCAATCCTCCTTCAGAAACCTACAAAATGACATTATCCAAAATGTTTCTCTGTCTCCTTCCCACCCGCGATGCACCACTATCACAGTCCAAGCTGTCGCCTGTAAGTGTAACTTCACCTCATAAATTTCATGGTTTCTAACTCTGACAAAAACTCAAGTCAATTCTAAGTCACTTGGAATGATTATTAAAATAAATTATCTATGAAACCAATATCTACAACTGCAATGAAAGACCAAAATATAATTTCAGGAAGTTTAAAATGTCATTTGATGTGAATAATCTGTTTGGAATCCTTTTTCATGTTGCATTATAAATTGGATAGGAATGATTATCCAGATAGTAATGTTAAAAGGAAGAAACCGGCTTTAAGCGTGAGAACTAGTGCCAGGAAAGCACGCTGGCCGATGCGGCCAGAAAATAATTAAAAAAGTTTCCAGGCCATTACACCAAAAGCTAGATGTTCTCCCAGCCGTCAAACCTGAAACACTATGAAAGCTGGTCTTCATCTAAGGTCGACATTTCTGAGAGTCTTACTTGAGTAAAATAGCACACTGCTACTAAATTCCACTGATATTACAAGAAAACTACGGCATATTAAATGCGTAATGACTTCTTTCTAACAAATGCTTCAAACTCATCTACTGAGTTTATGGACGGTCTCAAGTTGTGTGTGGTGCTCGGTTACGTTACCATCATTATTTAAATATAAATATTCCGAAGTTTATATATATATTTGTACACTAATTATATTATATAATAATTATTATATATATAGATATATCTATATACTATATATATATAATAATATTTACATACATCACAATATATATTTTATATATATATATATATATATATATATATTATATATATATATATATCATACATATTTCATATATATATCATTATACACACTTGATTAGTCTAGAGGTCCGTTCAAACATTGAAAAGTTGACTCCGTAGTCCTACAGGCCTTGTAACTGATTACTACACAGTATCTAGTTTCAAACACAATCTTTGAGGAGACCTTGAAAACATCTATCAGCCGGTTGTATTGCTGTTCAGAGCCCAAAATATGCCTTTTTACCAGCTGTAAGTTGCTTACCTGCATCAGAATTTGCAATTTATTTTTCCCCTCTCTTCTTCCTAGTGTCCATTAGTAAGGAGACAGACTTCACTTAACTAAACCAAGTCTTAAATTGGCGTTTCCTTCCAACAGCGTGCTGTCCTCTCGGGTATTATAGTAATAAAAGAGCTAACTAATGATATTATTCATTCTACTCTTGATTTTTCCCCAGGCCACAAGGCCCCTTCTCTAACCTCCCCCCCCCCCCCTACCCCCTTCCCACCACCACCACAATCATCCCCTCCAACTTAAGAGCTATTGTTCCGTGTTAAAGGGTCGAAAACCTCCATCTCAAATTCAGGCATCAACTCATTTCTTTCTGACATGGTTATTTATAGTACGAGGCGTCGTTCATCATTACATGTTGACGTTCGGGTAAGGCTCCTTCCTTCCTTCCTTACCTTACTCTGGAGTGAACGTGAAACTTTTTTTTATATTATAATAATAATCATTTATTAGCCCCCAGAAAAATGTCAGCAAGTGGTGCAACACAAAGAGACAGGTGGCGCGAGGAGGCCCCAGGAACCATGCGATATCGGAAAACACAAACTGATTCTCCTCTCATTGATTCAGTCCACCCACGTGGGCGGCGGCGCTATTAGGATGGGGGGGGGATGGGGGGGGGGGGGGTTTCTTTGTCTCCTTCCTTCAGCAGGAACAACCCGTGAGGACACTTCCTGAAGAAATTCATTGAGTAAACTAAGAACAGTGTTTGAACACATCACAACCATGACGACCTCTCATAAGATTTTTAGACTACCTAACACACACAAGGTGTTAAGAACGACACAATGCATCCCTTACCACTTAAGCAAGAGTTCTATTACTACCGAAAAATTTGTAATTTGCACGCAACTGACAAATCCCTCAACTTTTTTATGCTTATTCCTTTGGAACATCAGCTTATACAGACACGAAATGGCATTGCACACATTACTACTGTCCCTACTACTATATGCAAAAGGAATTGCCCGATCTTTTGTTTTTTGTTTTTAAGATGCAAACAGACCCACTAATGTCCACCTCGCCCCTTCTAATGTAGATCCATCATCATCATCATCATTCTCTCTCTCTCTCTCTCTCTCTCTCTCTCTTTAAATTCCCGAATGTGCACTATATATCATCTTACTTAGATTATCCTATTTCTACTTTTTTCACATAATGAACACGAACACGGAAATTCCATATTACCAACTACATCACAGCTGTGAATACTCATAATAATAAACCCATTTTATAGTGCTGTGTTCAACTAATCAACGTCCACCAGAGCAAGCAGTCACTACATCCCTTCGGAATGTGTAGACTCACGCTACCTGGGCACCAATTATCCGCACTTGCGTAAGTAGCTGTTTTTTACACATCATGCAATACCTCTATACTTGAATCTCTTTCTTTGTATTCAATACCCTGATTCAATTTCGACGCCATTCCAATGACAGTAGCTGGTCTTACATTCTACAGGTCTGAACTTACATTTCACCGAGTATAACGGGACAGTGATAGGACGTTAACTTACATTTCACCGACTATAACGGGATAGTGATAGGACGTAACTTACATTTCACTGACTGTGACAGGATCTAAACTAATCATGAATCACACGGTCTTGGTAATGGGTACCACTGTCAATAATTATTTTACTGCAACATGAAGACGACTGGCTGGAAATTGCTGACTAAAATAATATTCGTCAATGTTCAACTAACCATTCCGGATGCCTTATTAACACACGTAAACACAATTCAAGGGTGGAGATATACACATTTTAAGATGAATCTATTTTGACAAACGTTCTTTACACTTGAAAAAAAAATAATGCCATGAAGGTCCTACAATGCTGATGAGAGGTCGACTTTAAATACCGTACATTGCTCTGTATTTTGCTTGACTTCCTTCATTGAATGATACAGGCAAAAAAATTGAAGTCTCCCGATGAAGGTGTCAACTCAAAACACAGGAAACTCGAGACTGAATCAAACTCTACTCTGTTTTTTTTTCCATCTGTCCATCCGCCTGTGGTGGTCGCGCATGGCAACACTGCGTCCCGTGCTTAAATAGTTACGTTATGTCTAAATTTTAGGTAAATAAAAGGATATCTGGGTGTACATTTGCAACTGGAAAGTGTCTTAATATTTTACTGTATGCGAATTACACGGTTAATATTCGAAATAGGATATTATATAAAGCCCGGGACGCAGTGTTGCCATGCGCAAACACCACATGGTAGTGTCTCCCTACCCAGTTGATTTGTTTCGTAACCTGACATCAACTATGTATGAAGGTACATATCAACTTCATAACTTCATGTATAAAAAATTCACGGCATGCAACACACATTCGTATAAATGACAAACACTAAAGAAAATAAAACTTCAAGAAGAAAAGCCATCATTTCTAGAGCTGTTTTTCAGCAGCAAGGACAACCTTGGAGAAATCTGACAGCTGGCAAAATTATGGTGGGAATCCAAATTCGCCAACGTTCCTCCCAGCATCCCCACACACCTCCCATGGCCGCTCTGCCAGGCTGTAATTCTCATGGCAACTCCACCAACAACGGAATCTCCTCCGATTTTTCGTTCTGTATCATCCTTTGCGGAATATAAATGTCCCGCCGTCGAGAAAACGACGAATTTCTTAGTATTCGAAACTTGATTGCCTATATAAAAATCGCAATATACTTTTAAGAGTAAAAAGAAAAGCGTTGCCTTTTATTTTCTCTTTTTACTAAAAGCCAGCGAACCACTCTCGGCAGCCATCAATGTATAAAAGCTACACAATGTAAAGATGAGCTGCACATGAATAGGAAGGAGAAAAAGCAGCTCGAGGAGATAAAGGTCAAAGTTGGAACTCAGGCTCTGAACTCGGCCAAGCACAACGTGTACAATCTTCAGAATAAGATTTCGTCAGTTGGCAAGGAGAGAGAGAGAGAGAGAGAGAGAGAGAGAGAGAGAGAGAGAGAGGAGGAGACGGAGAGAGGGGGGGGAGAGGAGAGAGAGAGAGAGAGAGAGAGAGAGAGAGAGAGAGAAACACCAATACTCCATTTAACACTGACACCTGGCAATTTTCAGAGACGATGGCAGACGCTTGCTCACGCAGCTAACAAAAGGAGAGTTCTGCCGATATGTTACAGAATTCTAATTCAGACGAGAAAATTTATCAAAAAGCTTGACTAAAGGTGTTCAGTCCTGTCCTGGAAAGGTAACAATAATGAGTAAAAATAATTTAGAATAATTTTCCTGATATATAGACAAAAAATGTAAGAGAGGCGAACAGTCGTTTACCTGGAATGGGAAATTGGCTTAACATCCAGGAAACGAGAAAAAGTGTGCTAGACTGACATGAATCGTGGATAAAGCCCGTGCGAAAAAAAAATAAATAAATCGACACCATTAGCTGCTTTCTACAATCACAAAGATGGGCCCATTTGCATCATGTAGGTCCCCTACACGCTGCCACCCGCCTTCATCTTGTACGCACACTCGCTTTCTAGCAGGTAGAGGATCCTCTTCTCCAGTACCTCTACACACTATATATTATCCATCCCTTTCTTAGTCTTAGTCTTGACCCCCCCCCCCCCCCCCCCCCCCGCCCCCCCCCCCCCCCCCCCCCCCCCAATAATTCAGAGTTATACGCACTTTTCACCAGCCCATCATCCTTCATTTTTCCACAAGACCGAACCATCTGAAAACAACCAACGAGTCCTTTCAATCGAGCTAACTTTGTTAACACTCTGCGTATCTCCAAATTTCCAATTCTTACTTATACCACATTAATAGAGGAATGATTTATTCTACAGCTTCCGCCCTTTTCCTTTCATGTGCACTAAGCATCCACAAATCAGTTCCTAAAAACTCCCTTCATACATTCTCGCCTTGACTTTCATGGACACTGCCACTTCCCCTAAGTCTCTTGTATATATCCTGCAAACCTCAATCCTTCACTTCTTCCATGGCTCACCATTTCCTTCAGCGAACCACTATATATCCGAAATATTTGCTCTAAAAAAATTTAGCTAATTACACACATACATAAATTATATATACACAAAGATACATATGTATGCACACATATAAGTGTATATATATATATATATATATATTATATATATATATATATATATATATATATATATTATATAAAGGAGAGAGAGAGAGAGAGAGAGAGAGAGAGAGAGAGAGAGAGAGAGAGAGAGAGAGAGAGAGAGGAGGAGGAAATACAAACGGTAGACACCGAATAAGCCATTAATTTTAACTCCGAATCATGTGGGCAATCCCACTATCTCAGGACGTATTTGAAAGCGAGAGCTAATAAAGAGATATTATTATTGTCCTAAGGGACAACAATCTGCCATTTAATACAACATGAGGAAAGATAACCTAATGAGGGAGACAGAAAACTTACGAAAATACATTACTTCATGTCACTCAGTTGCAAAAAAATGGATCTTAGGATGACGCATCATAATGCATCCTCATACATTACATAAAAGTAAAGACTATGAACAGTAACGAAGCCAGTTACAATATGTTATACTACAAACTCTGCGATTTTACATTACTAATCATAAAAAACTATAAGGCCCCTTTCACTGCATACAGAGTTAATGAGACCTTACATCTTGTTCGGGTTGCCCCAGGTCCCTCAGTGTGAGGCACCTCTAATGTCTACCAGAGAGTTGCTAGTACATCTTCCGGTATATTTTGCATCTTCCAATCTTGGATGGTCTGGGATGCAGTTTAGATATTTGTCGAGCTTATTCTTAAACACATCTACGCTCACTCCTGATATATTCCTCAGATGAGCTGGCAACGCATTGAATAGACGCTGCATTATCGATGCTGGTGCGTAGTGGATTAATGTCCTGTGTGCTTTCCTTATTTTTCCTGGTATATTTTTGGGCACTATTAATCTACCTCTGCTTGCTCTTTCTGATATTTTTAGTTCCATGATATTTTCTGCTATTCCTTCTATCTGTTTCCATGCCTGAATTATCATGTAGCGTTCTCTTCTCCTTTCCAGACTATATAATTTTAAGAATTGTAGTCTTTCCCAGTAGTCTAGGTCCTTAACTTCTTCTATTCTAGCTGTAAAGGACCTTTGTACACTCTCTATTTGTGCAATATCCTTTTGATAGTGTGGGTACCATATCATATTGCAATATTCAAGTGGACTACGAACATATGTTTTTATAAAGCATAATCATTGTGTTCAGCTTTTCTTGTTTTGAAGTGCCGTAACAACATTCCATTTTTGCTTCTTTACATTTTGCCAACAGAGTTGCTATTTGATCATTGCATAACATGTTCCTATTCATCATCACACCAAGGTCTTTAACTGCTTCCTTATTTGTGATGGTCTCATTATTAGGTCCCTTATATGCATATAGCTTTCTTTCTCTGTCTCCATAATTTATTGATTCAAATTTATCAGAGTTAAATACCATCCTATTTACCTCCACTGCCCAATCATATACTTTGTTAAGGTCTCTTTGTAGAGCGTTCCTATCTTCATCACAAGTAATGTTCTCTACTTATTCTTGTGTCATCTGCGAAACTACTCACTACCGAATCCTTAACATTATTGTCTATGTCTTCAATCATAATAACAAACAGTATTGCAGCTAACACCGTACCTTGCGGCACACCGGATATTACCTTGGCTTCATTCGATTCTCGTCGTTTGCAATAACTATCTGTTTTTCTGTTGTGTAAAAATTCTTTTAACCATCTTCCTACTTTATCCACGATATTGTGTTTTCTAATTTTCTTCGCTAATATATTATGGTCTACTTTATCAAAAGCTTTTGCAAAGTCTAAATAAACCACATCTGTTTCATTTCCGCTTTTCATATTTTTTTGAATATGTTTTCACGGTGGACTAACAGTTGGGTTTGTGTACTTTTTGCCGGGTACGAAACCATGTTGTCCTTTAATTAAACAAATTATTTTTATTACATTTCATATAATATTTTTCTTCATTACCTTTCATACACTTTCATTATATGTGATGTTAGACTCACAGGCCTATAATTACTTGCCTCTAGTCTTGATCCACTTTTGAAAGTAGGGGTAATATACGCTAATTTGTGCTCATCATATATCTTGCCTGTATCTACACTTTGTCTTAATAATATTGCAAGTGGCTTTGCGATAGAATGAACTACTTCTTTAACAAAATAGCAGGAATTCCATCAGGCCCTGCAGCAGCTCCATTTTTAATTTCATTAATAGCCTGCACAATATCAGCTTCATTAATATCTATGTCAGCTAAATATTCACTATTTTCATCCCTTTACTTCTATATCATTATCTTCATTATCTATTCTAGGGGTGAATTCTCTCTTATATCGTTCTTGCCAGTATGTTGCAAATTTCCTTTTTTCATTCGTTAATCTCCCTTCAATTCTCAGAGGGCCTATTTCTATTCTTCTTTTATTCATCTCTTCGCATATGAGTATAATAGTTTGGGGTTTTGCTTGATATTAATAGGGTTTTTTCTTCCAAGTCCCGTTTTTTTTCATTTTCTTTTGATTGTATAATCTTTTTTTCTGCATTTTCTATCTTACTTTTTAGTTCTATAAACTTTCCATGCATTTTATTTTTTTTCTTTGCAAGAACCTTTTTTTTTCCACTTTCTGATTTTCTGGAACAAGATCCTTCTGTCTCTTGGTATGCATGAATGATGTTTACTTTTCTTCTTCGGTATATTTTTCCACTATTCATCTCCATATTTTATATAATATCTCCGTATTAACCCTTATGTCATCACTTACGAAAATGTTATCCCAATCTTTGTTTAATTCTTCATTAATTTCTGACCATTTTATATTTTTACTGTAGAAGTTGTATTTTCCATATCCTTCCCACTTTTCTCATTTCTTGCTTATCTCTATTTTCACTTGCTTTGGAATGAACTGTTAATTCTATGACATTATGGTCTGAAATACTCGCATTATAAACTATTATTTCTTTAACATAATTCATCTCGTTCACAAATACTAGGTCTCAAAGTAATTTTCCTTTCTTGTTGGCAGGTGATTTATTTGTTGAATGTTGTATTCTAGTAGCTATCTAATAGCTTTCAAATTGCCTCTTATCTTCTGCACTACTATTACTCTCTTTTTTATATATTATTGTACAACCACAATCTCCTATTCGTTCTTTCCATTCTACGAAAGGAAAGTGAAGTCACCAGATAGGAGAATAGTCCAGTCCTTGTGATTTCTACATATATCATCCAATTTTTCAATTATTAAGTCAAACTCTTTAGTATTAGGAGGTCTATATCTTACTATGTTCATCAATTTTTTTCAGATTCAAATTCTACCGCTATTAGTTCACATTCTGAGTTTACTATATTCTCATATATTTTTCCTTGTTTTGTTTTTTGTCTTTCCCATATATTGCGGTTCCCCCTTGATTCCTATTTTTTCTATCTGATCTATAAGTTTGGAACCCTTTTATTTGATCATCATTCCCAGTCTCTTGGGATACCAGGTTTCACTTATATTCTTATATCTATTTTCTTTTCATTTTGGGTTAGTTCTTCTAAGTACTCTATTTTTCTTTTTGAGTTTACTCGTAACTAAACCCTGCGCATTCATCAACTATGATGGTTTGCGTGTTTTTCTCCCTTCATTACACTGATAATAATAAGGATTTTCCCATGTCTTTTCCTGTCTGGTATGTGTTCTTTTTTTCATTCCAGAAATTCTGACATTAAAAATCCAACTTTTCCATAATGATATCTTCCTTCATCAAATTATTCATGGCTGAATCTGCAATTTTTCTCCGTTTCCTTCTGCAATATCCTCTTGCATAATAAATACAGTTATTATCTCTTGAGTAGAATTTCGGAGCTGATGCTTTGAAATTCTTTGCTACACCTCTGCATATCTCATTGGTGGTTTGCTTTTCTCTTTTACCTGATATTCTTGATTTCTCTCTTTATTTGTTTCTTTCTTATTTTGGATTTTATTACTTGGTTGGTTATTTATTTGAGAGAGAGAGAGAGAGAGAGAGAGAGAGAGAGAGAGAGAGAGAGAGAGAGAGAGAGAGAGAGAAACTATGTGAAAATGATCACTCAACAGAAACCAATTTCAAATCTAGCTTTACAAGACGCAAAAAAGAAAGAAAAAAAAAAGTCAAGGGCCAGTTCCATTTCCAAAATTTAACAAGGTCTCCCCTTAGAAAATACAAAAAAAATCTAGTTTTTAGAACTTGACACAATGGTCAGTTTTAGATTTAAAATTTCTCAAAAATAATTATAAAATTATTTGCAACTTAAAGTCACCTACACTATGCAGGGCAGTTCATTTATCTTGATACCTTCAAATTTGAAATTTTATATTATCAAATATCAAGTTTTATATTTATTTATATATATATATATATATATTATATATATATATATATATATTATATATATATATATATATAATATATAATATATTGATTAGGGTTTTAATCCAGAACCAAGTAAAAGTAATAACCCTCTATAAACAATTTCACATATTCTCAAGTTATCCCTCAGAACTGAAAGCCTCCGTTCTCCCTAAATCATCTCTACTCCCATTGGCTGCCTAGAATTAACTCCCAGGTGAGGCCACAGCAGCTCTCTCTCATAAATCCCAGAGTGGTCTCAGAAGCTAGATGCCTCTCACCTGCAGAACACCACTTCCCCCCTTTTTTGCCCCCGTTCCTCTGGGGATCCCCCACATGTATTCTTATACCGTCCATAGTGCACAGAAATATCAGTAGATGAGAAGACAACAAGACCTAGGATTTCCAGGTACTGTGAGAGTAATTTCAAGTGCAGTCAGTTAATCTTTTTTCCTCTTATCTGTATTTTATTTAATTCTTCCAAGGTGACTTTCCCCCTTCTTGGTTCAGCTTCTCACTCCCCAATTTTGGTTCAGCACTGTGAGTAATTCCCTTGTGATGCTAGTAATGATAATAAACATCCCCCAGTTGAAAAAGCAACATTTTATACCCCCTTGAGTGAGTTTTAATATGCAATGCTAAGAGCAAGTAATGTGTAACGTTTTCCCACGTGTCCCTCACCTTACTACTCATGCTAGAATACAATTTCATAGCAGACAAATACTGTGACTGGTTGTGAGAGAAATATTGGGAACCCTTGGAACAGATGCTTGCATTTCAATAACTTGCTTTATGCAAATTCATATCTCTGGGGGCTGGATCATTTCCCAGCCACATGTTTCTGGTGGACCAGCAATTAACCACCTTCCATTAATTTCTGCACCTACACGTAATTTAAATGTCAATATAGGATATTTAAACTAAAGGACATAGTTTTATGTCAATATCTCTTTCTGCAATATCGGCCTTCAGCCGTAGATTCTTAGTTTGTGATAACTTTCGTCCCTCCAGTTTACCACCATTTCAGGAGTGATACTAAGATACACAAAATAATTTTCAAGGAAGGAATGAGCAGTTTATAACAATATATACATTCGTCTGGAAAACACCAAGACGGCAACAGTGCATTAAGCCCCAAGACAAACCAACGGGACTAATATTTTAAACAAAGTTGTTAATATATAAAGCACCTCTCTCTCTCTCTCTCTCTCTCTCTCTCTCTCTCTCTCTCTCTAGCCTGATTTTCTTTGGTCGTGGGAGGCGATTCGCTGTTATCCTTTCTCTTCTCTGCTCTCGAATAGGTAATTTTTATATATACTTTTTTTTCTCTCTCCCTTTTTACATTAGATTTTGTGCATGGTTTTAATCTTTATTTTTTTAATGAATGATGTATTTAATACTATTATTTGCAGACTGAGGGATGTGCTGACGTCAGCATGAAACGTATCTTTTATAATAAATTATGAGACGTATCCTGTTGGTTTGTGTTGGGCCTACCTGCGCTGTTGCTATATATACATACATACATAGATACATACATACATATATACATACTATATATTATATATATATATATATATATATATATATATATACACACATATCATATATACACACACACACATTATATATATATAATATATATATATATATATATATATATATATATATACTATATATAAACATATATATTCTGAAACTTCGCCTTAGAGGATTCCACCACTTCACGAATAATCAGGACGAAGTATGGCTCCCAGTTTCTTACCAGTTGTAAACATCATATATATATATATATATATATATATATATATATATATATATATATATATATATATATATATATCCATATATATTATATATATATATATATATCATATATACATATACATATACCTACACATTCGTATATACATCCATTCACATATGTATGTGCATACATATAAATAAATAGCACATTTATTCAGCACCGTGACATTTTACATACAAACCTTAAGCTACAAATGTCATTTAATATCCAATTCCCGCTACTTTGGGAATATCACCGGAGGGGAATTAAAAATGAT